>NC_054538.1:37771591-38071591 GCF_017654505.1 Polyodon spathula
CTCTGTGGTCTAAAAGGAGTGATGGGCCATTAAATGGGCTACTGGTACTCACTCTTTACAATATTACCTGCTATGACTTTCATTTGATCTTGTCACAGACCATGTCCCACTCAAGCGTAAAGCACAATGCAGATTATTTTTCCCAGGAAGTAATGGGATTCAGCCTCCACTCTGAGCGGTGGGACAGAAATAGAATGAAGGTAAATCTCCCTCCCGACCTGTGAGGGCGCTAAGTAACAGGAACAAAGTACCCTGGACTGTTTGGCCTGACAATTCATTCCCAGGGTTAAAAGGAAGTTGGTCATCTAGGTGAGGCTTCGGTGCACTAACTCTTTGACCCGGAAGGGAAATGATGTGGCAGCCACGGACTGGGGGGTCATGTGTGACGGTACAAGAAGGGGACGAAGCGTTGTAATCCGTTCCTTTGTTTTGGTTAAAGGACCTGTGTTATACAGTAATCCCATTAGTTGGCAAATTGGTGTACAAAAGGAAAACCGCGTATACATGAATTCCGCGTTTGGCAAATACACCGTTGGCGAGGGATTACTGTACCATGTGAGTGTTTTTTTTTTGTCTCTGTTACTTGTTATTTAGTAGATGGCTAAACACATCTGGAGCTGTCGTCAGAGGCCAGCACAAACCCAGACATCACTTCACTTGTTACCACGATTAATTGTATTTTGCACCGCAAGCACTACAGCACTCACCCAGGACTGGTGACCTTGTTTGTGTATTCTATGTGTGCTATTGACTGTGTTTATTATTTGGTACTGCAACCTCTTTATTTATTCCAGTGCATTAAACATTGTTGTGTATTGCCTGGAATTATTGTTTGGTCACCGGACCAGGATTATAATTAAAAAACAGCTGAGTGGATTACAATTATCTGTCTCCTGATTAAACACTTCATCACTCCTGCAACTGTACACTGCAAGCCACTTTGCCTCAGGGATTTAGGTGGCTGACATGTAATTTACAGTACTCTAATAATATAAATTTTCCTTTTTGGAAATGGCAATTACCTACAAATACACAAAAGAAACATCAAACCAATAACCAGTACTGCTACCAGGTTATCAGTGTCCAAATGATGCCCTGTACCTCTGAAAAATCAAATGTAGGCCTATTTGTTTTTACACACATATTTTACAAAAAAAAAAAAAAAAAAAAAACAGGTAAAGTACCATACTTAAATACACAACCCCCCAAAAAATTTCATTTTCTACAGTTGAAGGCCATAGTAAATGTAAAATAGTTCAGTTTAAAATCATGATTTTAAATCTAATCTGAAAGATAAAAAAAAAAAAAAAAAAAAAAAAAAAAAAAAAAAAACTGAGATCTGCAATATATACTGAACTGGATGGCATGGTATAAATCCTACCACACATTGCTTTTACATACTGTGATAGGTACAATTACTACTAATTAACATGTTTCCATATTTTTCAAAGAATTGTACCAAAAACATGTCACCAAAAAAGAGTGTAAAAAACACATCCATTAAATGAATTACCATTATGTATTTGCACACAGAACTATATTTGAGGATGTTATCAATGTAAAGAAACTAAAAGAAATGCACCAAAAACAGAAGCTGGAACTAGCTAGTCAGTTTATTTACAGTAGCTATTACTGTTTAAAACACAATAAAAGATCAATGATAGGGTTGAGATTCAAAATTAAATACATTTACAGTATCTAAGGAAAAAATTGTTTTACTTTAAAAGAAAAAAAAAATATCATACAATGCTTTGAAACTGTACAGCATAGTAAAGCCTAGATATCTAGAGGCCCATCTGTTTAATCTGATTGATAGCCAAGTGTCTCCATTGGGATCTGCACTGATATCTCTGAACTTCACATCAAGCCCAGAGACCATCACAATCAACAACTTGTCATAACGAAGAGTTGATTTGGGAATATGTTTCAATTTACATTTGAAAGACAACTGTATCTTTATGACATATCCTTCTTAATTTTCTAAAGCGTTACATGTCTACAGTGGAGTTTCACTAGTTACAAAGTTTGAAGCATGTTTATGCCTAAAAGCCACCAATATGCACCCTGAAGTGGCATTAGAATCAAACAATGTTTAATGAACTTATTAATGAACAATAAAAATGATACATTTCTTAAGGATGCAATGGAAAGACTTTACATCAGGCTGCATTAATTACAATGTAGTGCTAAATACAATGTAGTGCTAAATACAAGTGTTAAGTAAAAAAACAGCACTATGCAGCTGGACCATGATTTACCATAGTGTAGGCTGCAGTTTTGGAAAATTTGTTGTTTTGAAATTTAAGAGGTCTTTTTCCCCACACTAAATTCTTCATATTATGAGGCAAATTAGGCAGTTTGACTGACCTGGTGTGTTAATGTCAATTCCGAAAATGCTGTATTTCCCAGGGTAGTATTAACAGTACAGATTTTGTCCAGTATGTTAGTTCAGGTAAATCCAAGTTAAAGCACAGTCTTTAACATAGCCACGCTATTTTATTTCACCGGACAGTCAATATAACTGGTTCTACAGTTTCCACCATAGGACCAAAACACTGCTGCTTATTTGCTTACACATTATAGAGTGACTCAAAGGATGATGTCATTTCTTTTATTTAAATCTTAAAATGTATTTTACATCATTAAATTACTCATCCACGAACATCCACAGAACATCCTGATCCCTCCAGCGGCATCCATTGCTTCAGCCCTTCACCCAGAGCTTTCCCAGCCATGCTGTTCAAAAAGAAAATGCCGGCAGGATTCCTTCCCTTCCCAGCTCTTCTTAAGGGACTGGCCCGTCGCCAGATTATTAAAAACCTTATTTGATAAAGGGATCCAAATCCCACCCGGAAGTGATCGGACCGCATTATTTCAACTTCTGTGCCAGTCTATTTCAGCAGAGACGATTTTCTCCCCTCGCTGCTCCGCCCCCTCGTTCAGCAGCTCCAAGTGCCTATGTTACCATCCCAGAGCCATCAGCAAGTATAGCAGAAGCCCAGCAGCTACCTTCAGCTGAAGAAGCTATGGCAGAGATGCACCAAAAAATTAAGGATGACATGAAGAATGTTATGTTGCCGTTTGCAAACGCCTTGTCTGCAATCAATACTGGTTTAGATTCCACAGACAATCGCTCCAGCACTGTTGCAGTTCCTTTTGCCTCTCATGTGCCACTCTCCAACCCCACCTTCACTGTATCTGTTTCAGTGGCTCCCGCCTAGCCCAGGCAGCTTCGGCTCCACCCCCGGTCCCAACTATCAGCGCCCCAAAGTACAACCGGGCTCCATCATCCACTTCAGGCTCCCAATCTGACGTCACGCCATCCGACGTCACTCCCTTTCCCTGTTGATCCGAAGGTAAATAATTGAAGGTAAAGACATTAATCTGGTTTCTATTCTCATTACTGCATCTGAATTTATTGATCAGAGTTGTCAATTGCGGAGATTTAGCAGTCACACTGAAATCCATTGATCAACTTCTGCTTAAAAATCTGTCCCTTTGCAAATTCATTCTCACATTTTCCATCTCTCAAGACGTCCTGTGTACTGCATACCCCCCATCGGCGCCTAGAGATGGATCTATATGTTTTATGTCGTAGACCTATCGGTGAGATATGAAGGCACCATGTACGAATATCACAAAACCTGAGCAAAAGCAGCCGCTATCTTGGCCAACAATAATATTGCTGATTGTTCAGCCCCCGATATAGATCTGTTCAATCAAATTTTCAGCGGGGTCAAATGCATGCAGGGTATGCACATCCACCACGCACTAGACGACATTCTGCTCATATCCCCCATTTCGCTCCCCCCCCCCCCCCCCCCCCGACTCAAGCAATCTCAAATGTGCGAGCCCTGTTTTCTGCAATAGGTGTCCCACTCTCTGAAGATAAAAACATTGGTCCAGAAACCTGACTAGAATTCCTCAGAATCACCCTGGACACCGTTGAATTCGAAGCCAACCTCACACTCGACAAACAATTTCCAAGTATCAAAATCAATTTCCAAACGCAACCTGTTATCTCTCCTCGGCCACTTCAATTTAGTAATTTGCATTATTCAACATGCGGTACATTCTTATCTCGACTTCTCGCTCTCGCCTGCAAGAAACCTGGATTCTCACATAAAAATCTTCTCAGAAGCAAGAAAAGACATCAGAATGTGGTATACCTTGTTGTATCACTGGAACGGCCTGGTTACAGCAGCAGTTCCATCCCCTCTCCAAGTCCCACCATTCCAGCAGATCATCTTCAATTAAACCCAACCCTCTTCAACCTCCTCCGATCGCCAAGAACCTATATGTTAGCTGTCCTGTCTCCATCCACCTGCTCCTCTTACGCAACAAGCTGGGCAACTTTCTCCACCTTCTGCGCTCAGAACAGGATATCCCCCACCCCCTTTAACAAAAACTTGCATAGCTTGCATAGTTCATGCCTGGGACACACTGCATGTATCTCCAACCTACATTTCAAGAATTCAATTCCACTACTGCAGCATGTCCATCCCTTCACCGACCACTCTCTCCATACCAGCAGTACACCTGACACTCAGGAATCACCAAGAGCATCCCCCCTGCATCTCCTTCCAGACTTCCGATAACCACTGACATCCTCAATACCCTGATATTAATTCTCAGGTCAGGATGTTTCAATCCATTCGATGAATCGTCATGGAAGCAATGTGCATAACCGCCTTCTTTGGATTTGAGAAGTTCAGAATTCAGTCCCCACATCACCAGTTTCCCAGCCATAGGCCTTCACTCCTTTCTCAAGTTCCAGATTAATATTACAAGCTGTTCCTGACAACATCCAAAACAGACAAACTTAGCCAATGTCAGTTCATCCAAAGGTAGACTCTCCTCTCTGCCCTTTCTCCTCTACGTTCATATCTATTAAAAGACCTTTCAGTTCCTTAGACCCCCTCTTCATTGATTGCTCCAAAAACATCATTACCAGAGATGGGTTTTCTTCCCACTGCTCCACTCTTTTCATCAGAGCAGGTCTTTCCCCCCAATTCTACACCACACACTCCTTCAGGATTGGTGCAGCTTCTTCAGAAGCAAGAGCCTGCATCAGCCATCACCTGATCAAGACCATGGGGCGCTGGTCCTCTTCAGCAGTCAACTCCTACATCCGATTTCTGACATACAATATCAGCACACCAGTGTATAGCTAGCATGCCCGGAGTGGGGGCACACTCTCCACCAAGACCACCAGAGGTTTTCCTCTAATAGAAGGGTCTTTTTCCTCTCCGCTGAGTGGATGGCCGACACACAGCTTATTCCACTGACCATCTATTTTAGTTATTTTGTTTGTCATTGTTTGTCTTGCTTTTATGTTATACATTGGTACACTGTCTTCGTTTGTCTTCACAGGTGGGGAGCCGGTGGTCCATTTTTTAGGGAGTCTCACTTCCCCAACCTAGAGTTCCAGTAACTCCACAGGTTCTTTGTGTGGTCTAAGACTACCACTGGCCACACTATTTTTTTGCAGCTCATGCACTGTATCTTGCCTCAAATAAGGCGGCACTGTCTTACTTCCTCCATTATCCTGGGACGTGGCCCTCATACTCTTAGTGCTCAAGTCCCATAACTAACAATTATTTGTGTTCTTTCAGATTCTCTTCCTTATGTCAAGGCTTTGTATGAGATTGAACCTGGTCGGTAACTGGGACCCAATCATGAGGCTCTGCCTATAACAACTCTCCAATAAGTCAGAGGACTGCATTTTCAGAGGCCTGGAGACTGACAGGGCTAGCCTCAACTCCATAGGGAAGCCTCTCTGTTGCAGTCTAACCAATCCTTTTCTCTCCCCTGTTCTAGAGGCCAAGCCTCCAATCCGAATTTGCAAAAACATTCCCTTCCTATCGCAGCCCTGGGTCCTGCCCCATGAAATGTTAACTGTAGTGGAGATCGGGGGGCTTGAGCCAGGGCTTCATCCCTTCCAAATTTCACCTGCCTATTTAAATCCAGTCACAGTCCTGCTCTTTTTCTTGCGTTTGCTTTTTTTCTCCTCACTTTTTTCATATGCCGCTTGTCTCTGTGTCGTTCCCCTCTAGGGGGACTAGTGAGTTTCACTTCCCGACCTAGAGTTCCAGTAACTCCACATAAACGACCTTTGCGGCAGTGATTATCATATTTCAATGACAGTGGTGTTGGAGCCATCTACCACCAGGATAAATATGGCAAAAACTGCCACCTTGGAGACTTGGAGGGGAGCAGCAGCTGAGATAACTAATCTATTGACTGCCACTTAATTGTCATTGGAACGGTTGGGAAATGTGAGAATTGTCGATGTACGTTGTCTACCTGTTACCTAATTTCTGTGTCAAATTACTCTCATGGGGTCGCAGGGATGTGTTCATCATTGTATGACCTGATATTTTTTGATATGTATAAAAACAAAATCAATTTAATCACAAATAAAAGAATAGAAATAACCTCATTGGCACTAAGGTCTGGTCTTGTTCTACTGTTTTTTTTGGAACTGTGGGAATTAAATCAAATACATGTGAAGTAGCTACAGTACAAATAAAGCATGTGGGTAGTTTTCAAATGGTAATAATAACTAACCATGTTTTTATATTTTTCTAAAGTGTACATTTTGACACAGGTAAAAGTTGACTGGTCTCTTCATATTAACAATATGTATGTGATATTCTAGCATTTCCACTTGTGCTGGCAATTCAGCTAGTGCTACTGTACACTAGTTTTCAATTAGACTGGTTGATTAAAGTAATTGAAACCACAGATACAATACTCACTTTAAAAATATGTACAGCAAGGTCATGGTATTTTTTTGAAAAGAGAAGATTCTTTGTTCATGTTACAGAATGAAAAACAAACACCACAAGTGACCTTGAATAACATTGTTTGGTTCTACGTTTGTCGATATGGGGATCACTTTGTAAGTGTTTTCTTTATTACACCTCGTTACTGGTGTGAACCTTCACAAGTTATACAGTATAGATTTTTGTTAGCTGCAGTTTGGGTTATTATGGCATTTCAGAGGCTCGGACCGGAGTTGTAGGGATTCCCGCCATACTTCTCTGAAATAAATAAATGCTTCCGTCATGTGTCTATTTACAATATTTAGCCTGAAAATGATCTTGTCACCAGTACAAGTGTGTCCAGGGGAGGTAGCAATGCACACTCATTGTTTCATTACAAATCACTCTGATTATCTAACAAAATAATATCCATTCACAGAACAGAAAAAACACATATCTGCAACAGAGTACTGTAACAACAAAAAGCAGATTTCAAGTGCATTTTAATCTAAGATTTAAGACAGCATCTACATATCCCATTTCTGAACTCAACCTAGAAAACAGCTTTCTTGTTCCTCATGAAGTTCACATTCAAAGTCAACATACGCTCCTTTAACATTGGATATACGGACAGACATACAGTAAAACATACTTTGGCAATTCTAACAGAAATGTTGACTTAGTGTCACCATAGCCAAAAACACATTCTATCATATTTCTTATAAAATCATTTGTAATGTATTTACCGTATTTGCTAGAGTAAAAGTCGACCTGGTGTAAAAATCGAACCTCCCATTGTGAGGACGAGATTCGGGTATCATTTATTTTTCCCTAAATATACGTATTGGATATCCTCACAGCGTTTGAGCGGCAGATTTGCAAAAACAACAATTTGTTTTGTTTTTTTTGTATAGCCTTGCGACGGGTTACTCCCCGTCCCTGTGCATGTTTTGTATTATTATTTAAATTGCAATCCACCATTACTGTTATTTTTTGTATTTTACTGGTGAGACTGCGTGACTGTCAGCTACTAATTATTGAATTAGCTGACAGTCACGCAGATTTATTAAACTCCTGCCAATTCAATTAAACTGTGTCTGTGTTTCACGTGACAGCTCCTGGATGTAAACAAACCTGGGATTCATTTTTTTTATATATAGACAATGTGACAGAATTGTTTTCGCCAAAAGGTGAGATGTTGCGTTTTGATTTGAGAGAAATTAAAAGTATTTGCTCTGGCAATGAGGGCAACAAGGATTTGCCCACAACAATGCTGCAGGGTCACGCAATAGAAAAGATAATGTTGTTATTATTATGCCCCCCCCCCCCCCCCCCCATAGCGTTCATAATGTCGCCGGTCATCGCAATCAATAAATATAGGCTTTTACTATAAATTATAAATAGGTTCATATATTTGCGTGTGTATTACTCAAACCCGCCCCACACATATGAGTTTGTGGTGTAGGGGTGGGGTTGGGGGACCTCACTCCACTCCACTCCACTCCAGGATTGTATTTTGGGTTTAAAATTCTCGACTTATAATCGAGCAAATGCGGTATGTGATTTGACAGTGCTGTTTCTGAAACAAAGGATTCAACAAAATTCTCCAGCTGCTAGGTATCCAGCCTGTATCTGTATTGTATCACTGCACCAGTGAAGTTTTCTGAATAATTTAATGTCATCTGTAGGCATATGTTTAAAAAGATTTTTATACAATGATTTTTTTAAAAAAATGTTTTTAATGCAGCACAGGTAAACATTGGTTGTAAACCAACACATTAAAACAAATTTGGTCTAAATCAAGGTATCATCTAGAGAATCACTGATAAATGATTACAACACTCAGTACCATATTTCACTTTCCCTGCACCAGCATAAACATTCATGCATGACTGGACTTTGGTTGCCTAGTAACCTATGTATCACAATGTCTGCAGCCTTTTAACAGGAAGCTTTTAACACAAATGTTGTTTCCAGCTGAGAGAGCAGGGAGAGGTTTGATTTTTCTTCCTGGGGATGCTAATCGACATCTGACAGAACACGAGAGAGCCCACATCAATAGTAATGGAAAATGTCAGATGTAAGGTCTATCTGACCTGACAGTACAGTATGTGGCACAAAAAGGCCAAATCTGATGTTGTATATCAGACTGTTAATTATATTTGTATAGCACTTACTTAAATTGAACCAAATGAGCTGTATTCAAGAAAAGGGAAACAGTCATCACGACTCTGAAATAAAAAAAAATAAATAAAAACTCTGAAAATGTAGGCAACAAAGAGTTAGGCCTATAAGTCTATTTACATTTATCATCAACTACTGCACAAATCATCATACCAACTTTGTCGTTGTCTCACAGAACACTAATGTAGCTGAAAAAACTTCCAAAAGTTGGAAAGTTAAATTGAGGGCTTTTCATCTGGTATCATTATAAAATTCTGGTCAAACAATGTCTTTAATCACCAGCATAGACATATAAAAAAAATACATCAGTTAAAAAATACTGAATACTGTTAATTAATCTACTTTACAAATGACATGCCAAAATGTGGGATCAAAATTTCAAGGACACACAAAGGACAATATAATGAATAGCATATACAGTACTGTATGCTATGTATACATATCACGTTCTTCAAAACATTCAAAAGGTATCTGGCAGAATAAAATACTGTACTCATAGTAACTCATACACAGCTGACTACTGGACAGAGCTGTTAGTTTGATGAAACAAAGCAAGCAATACAATAAACTTACAAAAGGTTGCTGGAGTAAAAATCTCTATGTATAACCTCAACACTCAAACTTATTGTTGTCTGCTGTTCTTGTTACAGAATTCCCATTGTTTTCTCACTTTTAAACACAGATAACACATGTACATATTTTCAATCTTTTATAATCTACAGAAGATTAAAACAGAAAATTGGGATCCATGGGGGACTTGTGGGTGAAAAAACTCCACTTTCCCAAAGCTAAAATGGCACTGATGTCTTAGAGAAATTATATTGAGGTCAACTTAGGGGGCTTTTAAAGCAGAGTTCAGTTTTTTTTTTTTTTTTTTGTTTATTTGTTTTACTAACACAAACATTTCATAAACCAAATCCTCTTTCTCTAAAATACATCAATTTGCAAGATCAAGGAAGGCTATGAGCTAGCCTCATGCAGTATATCCACACAATGGCAGTGCAGCATATTCCACAACTGTAACGAAACCTCATTACAAATACAATTCCTGAAATTCATATCTAAACAGTTTCCAGTACCTACCCTGGGGCTGGTTAGCTAAACAACAAGATACGTAAAAAAATGTTATGCTGGAAAAAATTGCTAGGTACTAAATCTTCTACAGAATACAGCAGTTAACTATTTTAAGTCACTTGGCTCACTGTCATGTATAATATTACCAAAAGCCATTATGATTTTAATAAAACAAGTCTATCAGTAACATAACTTTTTGCAGCTATAAATAAGAAAAAGTTATCTAAAAGACTAAGTCACTATGACTGCAGCCACCATAAAAATGTAATTGTGAAATAGAGATACCTCCATATATAGTAGCCTTTTGTAATTTTAATTGCCACTTAAGATCCCATACTGTAACATGTTTTTTTAATAACCATTTCAATACTTCTCTATGACTGCTAGATTCACCAAGGTCTAAAAATAGTCGTTGAGAAATTTGTTTAATTTATACTATCATGTGTGATTTTGTTCGGTTCTATAACACTAATGTACCATTAGTCTTCATTAAGGGCTAAACACATTTACAGTCAGGGTGATCAATATCCTGACAACAGTTTTCCCTACCAATTATAACATTGTGTATTAAAGGCATTTCATCAGACTAGGCTTCCCTACAGAATGTTCTTTATTTTTCTGCTGTTCATGAAATCCTAGTTCAGTCATGCACACAATAGGGGCATTGTAAAAGCCAGATTGGAATCAACATGTAAAGTCACTTAAAGTAACAGTTGAGTTTGTGTGAAAAGCAAGTAATATTGAATGATTGACAATTCAACCAAGACTTTAGTTGGGCATAAGGCTTCCACCCTTAAACATGTAAACATCTCAGTTTAGTTTACTAATAATAAACATTTAGAAAATCCTTAAACTGGCATTAAGCAGCTGACAAGTTTGTCTCACTAATTTCTGTATCACATTTAGGGAGTCTGTTTTTTGGGTTTTATTAATTGTATTTCTGTGCTTGTTTTTAGCTATTTGAGTTTTATGTCGTTTTTTTCAGGGGCTTTCGTTTTTGATATACTGTATGAAATTTGTGTTTTTGGTTACTTTCCAAAATGCTTGAGCGTTTTTTTATTTTCTGTCAATATGTATCAAACTTGACAGTACTTGCTCACTTAAGTTGTACCTTCTTTCCTTTGCTGTCTTCCACAAGGAAATCCCTATGGTAATGGGCACATTCTTCTGGGGTTTTTGTGTGTTGGCATTTTTGTACATTTCGCCTCAATTCTGTTTTAAATCCTCTGTATCTTAACTGTAATACAACTTTAAATCCCACTAACAAGCCTCCATCCTGATTGTAATCTCGTTTTAAATCTCACAAGTGGAGTCTCCAATAGAAATGTAGGAATGTGCCGTCACTCAGTAGTTGGGGCGGGTTTAAAGTATTCAGAACAAATCAATGATAGATGTCAGGAAGGCAGGCAGGCAGGACATTGCCCAGCAGCACTGGGAAATGTATTTATTATTATTTTTGTAGTAAGTTTTATAATGGAAATAGGATAAAGTAAATGTGAATTGGTTAACCATTTCTACAGTTTTTCTGGTGTTTTCCGGTGTTTATTGGCTATCCACAGATTTATTTACTTATTTATTTATTTATTTATTTTTGTATCGGTGGTGTTTAATCCGGTTTTATTGGTTAAAACAGAGAATCAGAAGACCTATTTATGTTGCAATGTTTATTTAATAATACTAGCATGTTACTCTTAAAAAGGCCTGCTGCAGGTAGTTTACATGGTTACAAAAAATTTAAATATGGCTGTCTTAGTTGGACAATTTACAACACTTCCCATACCCAAGGCCAGGCTTTTCTACACAATGACCTTTGCCATCTTCAGCTGAAATTAAAATCATTGGGTTAACAGGTAGCCAAAGTCCCACAAACAGTCAGTAACAAACATCCCCCGTCATGGCTGTAAATTCAAAATTAAAGCCATCAGTATCTACGATTGCATCCATTATATAACCTGTGCAGGAGACTTAACCACAAAGAACCATACAATGTTGTGTATTTTTTTTATTTATTTTTTTTAAATAATGTTATGATAATTGATGACAAATGATAACTTGAAAAACAATCAAGGGCATTGCTTACTTTATACAATAACACTTCCCATTATATATTGTACTGCAAATACTAGGTGCTGTTTTATGTAACTGAAAATCAGTTTGCTTTGTGGAAAAAAAAAAAAAAAAATTGGATTTGTTTTCTTCTGGCATGAATTCTGGCCAAGCACTTAATTTAAAATATGGCCCTGAATCTAATGTGCTATTATAAAGTTGTATTATGATAATGTTCAGCTGCATAATTTTGCTCGCCATGATACAGTACAGTACCTTTCAAAAAGCTAAGGGGTTGTCTAACATGATCATCAATTATAACACACATAAAAATGCTGACATCAGAAGCAGGCCCTATGTTTTCAAAATGTAATTACTCACCATAGTGAACATGAAAAGAGGCACTTTTGACTGGTTTACTTTACCCTGTCTTGTACTAACATTAGAGGATCTTTTTTTTCTCAACTGAAAACAAAATATCCCTCCCTGGCATATAGCTCCTGCATTAACTGAAAAGTCCTTCAATAGTATACTGTATTCTTTCTCTTTCTATGTTTATCTCTTATACTGTATGAATATCTCATCTTAATTATACGCAAGCTACTGCAGAGCTGGAAATGAAGGGAAAGCGAAAGCAAGCACAAGCTTTCTTTTAAAATACTGCTACAGTATATAAATCAAGTACTTTAATATTTACTATATGTCTCTTAAAACTGGTACATAAAATACAGGTTACTGTAAAATGTCATCGCAATGGTGGTTACAGAACCTATTCATTTTCCTGGGAGAAAAAAAAAAGAAAACACATAACATGACATATCCTGGAAGAAATCTGCTTTTTAAAAAAAAAAAAAAAAAAGGTAATTGAAGATCAACCTTCAATACCTACAGTAATAGATGGTTGTGGTTTAACTGTGGATTGTACTTTGCATACAATTTTGAACAGCTATTGTTTTTTCCTGTACAATGCAAAATGAACTTTGCATGTAGCAGATCTAATTTAATTTGCTAAACAAATTGGTAATTGTATTCCTTCCATGTAAAAGCAACTGAGGCAAGCTGCGACAAAATGATCCGGATTAGCTACTGAAGGTAAACACATGCTGTATAAAAGGTCGGATGAGAGACTCCGATAAATCATAAAGTAGGTATTCAGGGTGTACAGTTTCTCTTCTCTCTCACAACACTTGCATTGTAGCATATTTTGAAATGAATTAGATTGCATACTGTTTATGCTCACAAATCTTCTTGCCTGGTCCGTTATTTTAGTTTTTGCTAAAATGTGCTTGGAAAATAAATAGGAAAGCACAGTTAAATAACTTTATTCTATAGGTTAAAACCTATGAAAGAAATATTCTAACCATGAAGAAGACTACTTAAACTAAGCTGTACTACAAGTACACTGCAACAAGCATACACAACCTATACAGCTAAGACTAACTGACCTCAAATTTGAGATTTACAATTCAAATTGGTGAACAAGAAAGTGCACACAGGTGCCTTAACAGAGATCCTTTATGAACGAGGTCCTGGTGAATGAGAAGGAAAAACAAATCCTTCAGTCGATGTAAGCAAACTATAGCCAAATAGATGAGGTACTTTTCAGAGTGACCTTAGGCACACACTACAGTATAAATCACTGAAAGGTTGTTTTCAACAATATTTCTTAAATTGCACATGACAGTTCTCAGGTTTCTGCTCACCTTTTCATTGCTCATTTCCTGTGTTTTCTTTTGACAACCAGCAGCTCACATTTCTAACATTTATCAATTTAAATAATACACCTTAACATAACTGTGTACCAGGTCACTGCTAATTTCTAACCCATGTGGGCAAGCCAACTTCTATACCGAGGTATTTTCCCATGAAATAAAGAGGATTGGCTTAAATAAACCATAATTGTTTCTAATTATGGCATATATTATAAAGTCTTGGGAAATTCCATGTTCAAACAATTTTTCTGACCATGTACAGTATGTAAGTCTTAACAGATCAAGAGAGTGAAGCACTACAAATACAGTTAAACCTATACAATCCAACGTTGCTTGAGACTGGAAAATTGTGCCGGATTAGAAAGTTTGCTGCATTACAGTTACTGTAAATAAATAAATAATAATAATCTATTGCTCTACCTAAAAAAGATAAAATGACAAAACAATCTGAATGCTTAAAAAAGTATAATAAAAGCAATAATGCCTCAGGAACCTTTCCAAACAATGCAGCAATAACATCTTGTTATTAGCATTAACCTGTTTAAACCATTCCCAGAAATACTTCTTTGTACTGTACCTGCATGCAGGATTCAGACACTTTCTACTGGCATCCAGATTTTGTCCATGTTTAAACTTATATTCGATGTTCAACAACTGCACAAGCCAGAATGACACCAGTGGGATATGTGAGTATATATGGAACGTCTTGCTTTTGTTTTTTTATACTACTTTTAAAGTTAGAAAAGAAAAACCACATGGCCCGATTGCAGGTTGCAGTTATACTGATTCTAGACAGAAGAGACTTCGGAATCATGCCAGATTGCAGAAGACAGGTTCCGGTTGTACAGGGTAACACATTATTAATTTCAATAGGAATTTGGTCGGGATCCTAAAGTAATGCTGAATTATACAGAATGTTGCTATGTAGAGGGGCTGGATTAGACAGGGTTTATTCTATACTTCTAGCTTTGGTAATATTTTGCTCTTGGTATGAAGCTGCTTTCTACAGGATAGGGCTGAGTATTTCCATGCAATTTAGCATCATTCAATGTGTTTACAATTAAGAGTTTATCCAATCTTTACACAAGTGTGTTGTTTGACATGCTTTAGCACTACATTATAGGGGAAAAAAATCTAGAAGCAAGTGATTATTCTGTCAAAAGTTTCCAGTAATTTTAACTTCATTGGTGTGGTTTGTATGTTGCATTTCAAAATTCCTCAATTGATTGATATAATTCATATATTATAAATCTCCCATCACATTACACACACAGTATTGTTGAAACTTCAAATCCTTGTGTATTCAATTTACCTTTTAAAGTGGTACATTTGAGTAAGAAACTTCAACAGCTTGTGGTTGGTTTCCCCAAAATTGTCAGCAGTTATCAATTAGTACAGTACATGAACCTAGCACTTCCTAACAGAAATATATATTGGATAAATCCATACTTTTCTAGTGTCTCCTTGTGTTCTATATTTCATAAGGGATTTGTACACTTTCAATAGCAATTATGAGGATCATTTAATATGTTGTGAACTATAGGATTAGCCACTACAATCTAATTAAATGTAATTCAAATGAGTGAAAAGACCAAGGAGAAATATCCATTAAATATGATCTGTAAATCCCAACAAAAGATTTGGCAGCAGCGCATCCATACTTTACTCATGTTAGATTTATTTATTTTTTCGATATAATTTCTAGATGGATCAACACTGATGTACACATTATTATAGTGTAGGTATAATACCCTTTATTCTTCAGAGTGCTGTAAATAGGGCAGGACTGATTAATGTACAATAGCATTCAGCCAATGTGTCTTCCCTAATTGCTACCATTAAAAAAATTCAAGCTTACTGTCACAAAGACGGCCAGAGTGGGTGGCGTCAGACCTGAGCCAGGAAATAAACGAGAGAGGTGGAGTTTGGTGGAGCTGAGCGAATGGTTTCACTCAGATTTAATAAATAAACAGAACAGAAAATAAAAAGGTTGTAACAAACAAATACACAACACGGCACATCGCCAAAACAAAAGAGACGAACACGGTGAGCTGATTTAACGATTATTATTCTTATTCTTATTTATTACCTCCGTCTACAATCCCGTTCTCCACTCACTGAACACACAACTCAGAGTATGTGAAAACATGCTGCTTTTATGCAGATGTACTGAGACTCGACTGCTAATCAATCATTCAATTGGAGTCGTGGTACAACTGCACGTTAATTAATAAAGTGCAATTCCCCATGCTCACATATTACGTTTTACTTGCACGTGAAGTGCTGTGCAATCCTCGTGCCTAAATACAAATATACATTTTAAACACTCATGTTACAGAGACCCGTTTATATCCCATGTACCAATGACTATACACCAACATTAAAACACAACACATAACACAAAATACACACAAGGGCGGGCACTTTGCCACACTTACATATAGAACAATTCTAGATTCTAAGAATGAAAGACCTGCAAAGTTTTAGGTTGTACTAAAGTGCTGCGCCTGCCACAAGTCGCAAACGAGTCAGAAGTCTTGGGGGAAATGTACTAAACAAGCGCAATGCTATTTGACTTTTTAGGGAATACTTTGCGGCAGCAGTTTCTGTTTGCAGTTCAAGCTTAGATGAATATGTAATTATGGCCGTTCCTGAATAAATTTGCAAAAAGGGGGTGGATATGCAAATGAGGGTTCTCAAATATTATAATGAGATGTACGAAAGCTGCAGACAATTGCAACACTTACAATTGCATCAATTTGTTAAGAACTTTTGAAAGCATGTTTTAAACAGTCGCAATTGTTGCTGGCATTCCCCAATCTGCTTTTTCTTGTCCGTTGCCAGTTGAGCACAATGCATTTTAGAAGTGAACTGCCAAATACCTATTTTTTTCCCTAAAAGCAGAGTGTACTTACAAGCCTTGAAAACACATTTCTGTCTAGTTCTTCGTATGGTCAGAGGGGACCACTGGCCACACTGTTCTTTTGCAGCTCATGCTATCTTGCCTTAGGAAACAAGGCTCTGTCTCACTTCCTTCTTTATCCTCCTGGGATGTGGCCCTCATACTCTTAGTGCTCGAGTCCTATAACTAACAATAATTTGTGTTCTTTCAGATTCTCTTTTCTTCCTCACATCAGGGCTTTGCATGAGCCTTTCCATCCTCTGAGGGTTAAACCCGGTTGGTAACCAAGGCAATGCCTATAACGACTCTCGCCACAGGACTCTGTTTTCAGGGGTCCAGGGGTCATTATAGCTAGCCTCGACTTCACAGGGAAGTCTCTCTCAGTTGGGGTCTGGCCCGTCCTTTTCTCTCTCCCTTGTCCAGAGGCCGAGGCTCTATTCTAATTTACAAAAACACTAATTTCCTCTCGCAGCCCTGGCTCTCGTCCCGTGAAAATGTATTTATTTTTGAAAAAATATATATGTCTAGTCTGCCAGGTCTACCATAGCCCACAGTGTTATACAGTATCGCTAAGGAAAACAGTTCCACAGTCAGTACCTGTGGCCATACCTTACACAACCCCCTGGACTCATACAGGTTATGCAATTCAGAAGTCTTATGCATCACCAGCATTGCTGCTAGATCACCATACAGATGAGGTGAAAATATGATTAACTGCTTGTTTCTTTTATGCTGTGGTTAAGATGTTAGCTTGTGGTTTGTATGGTTGCCAAATTACTGCCCTGTTATACTGGTGTAACTAGTAACCCAAATGCAATATTGTAATATGCAGTCTATATTACTTACATATTGTGCTAATAATATACCTGCACAAAAACTATTTTGTGAAACTTAAGATTCCACAAATGAGTTCCTTATCCCACTAAACAGAAACAAAACAAGCAATACTAAAAACATGAGAAAGCATGAGTGGCTACCATCATTGTGCAGCTCTCCTGGAGAATGTTGGGGTGCTGAGAAGATCACCTCCCCCCCCCATCTAAAATGGAACTCATCTAAGGGGTTGCAAAGGAAAGACGGAAACAGATCTTGGTAAATAAAAACACTATTTGAAATTAGTTTTATTTATTACATCTCAAACAATTGACATCTGGAAACTGAAATCCTACACCCCATTCATACATACTCATATGAGGGATTCCTGCTTGAATGCCAGGCCTTATTTAGTTTATCAAAACAGTGTTGTTTTGGGAAATTTTAAAGTATATTAAGTTGAGTGAATATGTTAAAAGGTTTTGCACATGGATCTCCCCAGCGGCTCACCCGATAGTGTGGTCTGAATTAGACAAGCCAGCTGTCTTGGCTGGGAACGCACAGGGATCGCTGCATTGATCTTTGTGTTACTGCAGACAGAGTACAGAATAAAACTGGCTGGGGATTAATGTGCCAGTCTCAGCCCTTGTCTCCATGGGTCAGTAATTTGGTAAACATCAATTGCTGAGATGCTCAAAATGATCATTTCACCTTGGCCAAAAAACTAATTTAGTCTTGTTTTTAACTTCATGTTTCTTTTTTTTTTTTTTTTTTTAAAGAGTGCCTGGCAAACAACAGCGAGTCATTCACAATGTTTTAGCAACAGATCTTTTAGGAAGAGAGAAGCTCCTTAAAATTGGTCAAAGCACAATAAAAGTAATCTTTTCAAACTGAACTTGTACAAGTGTATTTGGACAATGACGCAAATATCTTCTAAAAATAAAGATCAAAGTCAAATGTTGTCTGATTCATTTGACATTTAATGTAACCTTTATGTCTCTGGCAATATACTTGTATTGATTGTTTGTACTACATTACAATTTAAATGATGCGTGGAGTGATTTGTTAGGTGGAAGAACTGACATAAGTATTTGTACAAATCAATTCTAGCTAAATTTCAGAAAATTCTAGAATGCTTTTGAGAAATGTCAACCACTTTTCTTTTCTGCCAAAATGTTTTCTGGTGCATGGACAAGATGATCACTCGTTCTATAATCATTGTGCAGAATGCTTTTTTGTTGTTCTTTATACTGTTTTTTGTTACATTTGGATTGCAATCCAGACCTTCAGGTCTCGACCTGCAGCACATGAAATAATCTGGTACCAGGAAATATATTTTTAAATCTTAAGTCAGAAGGGTTTATTTGTGGTTTTCATGGGGCACTTAAGATCCTACAAAATGTGAGCCTGCTATTCTAGTTTTTGCAGATAACCAACTGAAGCAGACATACAAATAACCGAATGCATGTACTGTATCACTAGAGCACTACTGAAATAGAAAAGCAAGGAGTCTTGGAACATGCTTTAAAAAAAACATGTTTAATCACCCCATCAGAGCTTTATTAGTTGGATGATAGTCATGATAATTAATCTGGTTACTCTAAACCCACAACAGACACAGCATCATGTTCATAGCTACAAGTAAAGAATTTGTAAATAAGGTCACTCATTGTAAATCAGCTGACCTATTTGTTTCTTGTGAATATGGCCCTTGTTGAAAAATGTTTTGGCTAGTGGCAATTCTCAATTGACATTTTTTTTTTTTGTGTGGCTAATTCTAAAGTGATCATCTTTAAAAAAAAATAAAAATAATAACAAATCAGGCTGTAGTGCCACAGTCTTTCCTGTTCTATGTCAAACTGGGTGAACCAGGGACACCGACAGTACATGAAATGTAATTTATTTAATTATATTATGAACAATATTGTTAGCATCACAGGCAACCTGCTACGGAAACACTATTGAAGAAGCTTATCCTTGAATGGCTTGTTCACACAAAGTGCATCACTGCTCTACAAAAGCATGTAAAGCTTTGATGTATCAGTTAATATTAAGATACTCCTTGAATAACACAATGGACTACATGATTTCATGAATGATGAACACAGAACTAGTCATTTAATTGTTAACATTCCTTGGAGAAAAAAATACCATGGTGATTCTATATAGTGAGCAAACCTGCTTTGTAAAGGGTAGGTAAGCCTATTTGAAAAGTTTTTCTTTTGTTTGTTTTCTACAGTTTGTGCTACATGCAGATAAAGGCAATTATTTGCACAGACAAAAAAAACAAAATACCTTTCCTATTTGTTTGAGTTTCGCACAGAATTCAACCTAATACTCTATACATATGTGGACAATACATAGGTTGTATTTTTTTCCATAATCTACAGTAAATGTCTTTTTAATCACCAACTGGAAAACATGCTTTTATGAACTTCTGAATCACTGATATCCTCATAGTTACAGCAATGCAATGAGACATCTATCATGTCAGAGCGAGAAGGGGATTGTAAATAAACAGAACATCAGGTATTTCAAATTCAGACACATACAGGAAAAAGCAAGACATTTGACACTGCACAGGAAATTATTGTTAGTAAAGGTACAGCATGCATTTAAATAATGTGCACTAATGAGTAAAACATAATTAAATAAAATTACTATAGCTCTAGTCATACTGAAAGTAGTATTGACATTTCATGAATAATTCTAAGGTTTCTATGGTTCAGAAACATAAGTGCCTAATTATAGACAGAAAATGTACTCTGCGCTTACTGACAAATTATCCTTAATTTTGACTTTTTGGAGTGTTTTTTTTTTTACCGTTAACAGCCATATTCTTCAACCAAAACTCACTGTGGTCATTAAAGCTAACTTCATGTTCTTGCTTGTGTGCAACTTAAACTGTTTTGTCTCTCTATGGGTTGTAACAATCACTCTGCACAACTGAGAAGCAGTTGTAGTATCCTCCCTAAGGAGATACTACTGGCCCAATATCTATAACTAACTCAGCAAGAGTGACAGACAGCAAAAGCAGGGACGTCAGAGGTGTCAATTTCACGAACAAACGGTTTATTGTGATAAACTATAATGTACTAAATGAAATACAAGGACAACAACTTATTGCAGAGAACATTTAGTGGAAGGTGAAGGTGAGTAAGAAAGTAAAGTGAATTAAACAAACATCTAAACAAACTAACACTAAAGCGAAATGAATGTGGTGTCCGGTGGGCCTCCAATAAACCCACCTACACACACACAAACACCACACCAATACAAAACCAACACACTGACAGGCAAAAAAGACAAAGGTGAATGAATAATTATACAGGGAAACCAATCACAAAGACAGTCTTGATGTCAGTGGATGATAAATGAAATTTAGGCCTAACAAGTCCAGAAAAGCAATGCCCATGAAATCCAAAGTAACAAAAGAACAAAACCAAAACTACAGGAACCAAAGTATCAAAGTAAAGTAGAAAAAACCAGCAAACAGAAAAGGAATAATCTCACCAACAAATAATGAAGTCCCGAATAGAGTCCTGTACTGATGATGATGATGGATGAAGATTGATGAAAAAATAGCGATCGTAGAAAATGGCGAGTCTGTTGAGTAGTACCGGGTTGAGTGGTGAACAGCGAAATATCAGGAGAATCAGGAACAAAATGAAGACTGAACACGCTAACAAAAACAACCCCTAAACAGACCTTGAACAGCAACTAAACTTAAACAAATAACAGTGTAAACAAAAAAGGTTTAGACAAAGATAGATTGTTTTGTAGATTGTTGATACAGTGCTGCAAAATGTACGCAGATGCACCACCCTGGTGCAGTCACTTCCAGCAAATAGGTGTTTGGAGCACTAAATCTCTTATCAACATACAAAACAGAATAGGCAGTCCTGACTTTGTCTGCAATCCACTCGGACAGCCGCGGCTAAGACAGGGCTTGACTATGGGACTTAGCCCCATAGCAGACAAAAAATTGTCCAGACTGCCTCCAACTTTTTGTCCTACCAACATAGCACACTAGTGCCCGCACTGGGCACAGGATATGGAGCTCTCACTCCCTGTCAGACTGGAAAGGCGGTGGATGGAAAGCCTCCAATTCCACAGACTGGTTGACAACAAATGCTGAGATTGTTTTCAGCAAAAAGGAAGGACTGATACAGAGCGTAACCTTTGTCCTGGCCTCTGTAAAAATTAAAGCAGGCTGTTGATATACAGAATGCCTGCATCTCACTCATCCGCTTTGCGGAGGTGATAGCAAGCAAGAAAGCCACTTTGAGCTATACATATTTCAGTCCAGTTGAATGCACGGACTCAAATGGAGGGAGGAACAATATCCTTCAAAGGTGGCTAAAGCCGCCGCACTGCTTTCAAAAATTACCATGCCTGGGGAGACTGAATCAATTTTGAGATGGCAAGCTGAAATGGCTGCCATGTAGACCTTTCAACGTGGAGGGGGATTTCCCCTCGTCACTGCAGTATAATTGCCATGTGACAGATAGTGGGTCATATCACGAGGCAGGCACAACGTCTGAAAGACGCCCCACTTGTACCCGTACTGGGAACGTGTGGACGTTGCACTGGCATTTTGTAGGGTCTCAATAACCCCATTCGACAGACCCAGAAGGCTCAAATGCAGCAGTTCAGGGGGAAGACCCAGAGCTGCAGGCTTGATGGGTTGAGATGCCATAGTCCCTCATGCGTGACAGAGCAGATCGCGGTGCTTGGGCAGTCTCCACGGGTGGCCACTCCGGAGCTGCATCAAGGTTAAAAACCAGTCTACCGGCCAATAAGAGGCTGCTAGAAGCACCTTGGCCCGGTCCTGCCTGATTTTCTCCAGACACATCGGGAGCAGGGTGAGTGGTGGGAAGGCATATAACAGTTGCCTCAGCCACTGGTGTGCCAAGACATCTACTGCCAGCGGGTACCCACCTTCTATTATGAAGAACCAAAGTGGACAGTGGGTTGATTCCTGGGAGGCAAAGAGATATATCTCTGCTCTCCCAAACCTCTTCTAAATGAGGCTCACCACTTCAGGGTGAATCCTCCACTCTGAGGCACTGCGAACTCTCTTTGAGAGGTCCATCACCCAGTTTGTCACCCCAGGCAGATGTACTGCGATGGAGACTGTCGTGGGGGTTGATATAAGCCACCATTGTTGTCTTGTCTGTACGGACAAGCACGTTCACCCTCGAACCTCCTGCAACAAATTCTCATGTTCTTATGTGGCTAATCTGCGCCCTTAGCCACTCTGGTCGTGGGAAATAGTTTCCCAGAGCTTTTCCCACTGCTCTGAGTCCATCAATCATTTGGAATGGCGATTCTTCTTTTTCTTCCTCGGGGAGAAAGAGAGGCAGAGGAAGATGAGGAAGACCATGAAGACGGATACCTGCATGGGCTACTTTCAAGGGTGCGTCGTCCGGTCTCCCTTGGTCCAGAGAAATGTGCAAAAAACTTGCAGAATAGCAACCGGGCGGGTCAAGACCTGAGGAAGACAGGTTTGGTACCGGACCGGAGCTATCAGCACTAATCAGTAGCAGGCCGTGTAGGACTGGGCAGAAACTGGTATGGCACCGGGTCAGTACCGGTGCGGTAACTTCAGTCCCAGTTTGGTACCGGCACAGTACCAGGTCGAGAACGGAGTGGGTCGCAGTCACTGCGGGTAGCAATGTACGGGGATGCCCACTTGCACAAGTCACTGGCAAAACCACTTAGTCAGTACACACACAAGACTGAGGGAAGCCTGTTTGTTAGATGGTACTAACAGCCTTTGTAATGGTGATGCTAAAAGCAGTCAGCAAAACGACATCAAGATACTGTGGATGAGATTGCAAGCAATCAACACCTGAAGCGTGTATCTTGGTCCTGCACAGTGCTGCTGATGCCAGCAGATGCTCTCACTGTACGTGTGCAAAGCATCGAATTACAGACCGGCCTGCGTGTAGTCTCTGTAAAATGAAACAGAAAACACAAGAGAAACTTCTCTATAAACAGTAATAAAATATTACAGTGTAATGTCTCATAATACAACGAGAATAAAATATAACAAAAAAAGAGAAATAATAACTCCAGACAGAGATATGCAACAGGAGCGACTAATCACATAATTAGTGAAAACTATTACAGTGATTAATTTATCACATACATGTTCTGTAAAAACACAATAAATGTGAATAAGGTGACCAGATGTCCCAATAAAATCAGGTTCGTCCCAATATTAGGGACTTTGTCCTGTGGCCGGCAGTATCGAGGTACTGTCGGAATGCCATTTGTTCCGATTTTTAGAGTAAACGTTAAAACGTGCGGCGTAAAATATGAAATTTAGATTTTCTCTTTAGGAATTCTGTATATGTGTCTGCTGTACTATCTCGCAGTGCATCAGCATACTCTACTAGTTTAGGGTGTGTTGCTTGAGTGAGTTGTTCTATGTAGCTATCCAATCACAATAACCTGCAGTCATATGATGCTGGATGCATCATGTGTTTTTGATGTGTGCGTCTATGCGGCCGTGGCCAGGGCGCATGTTTACAGTACCAGTCAAAAATTTGAGTACACCTGCTTGAAACCAGGTTTTTCATGATTATCTATGCTTTTAATTGTATAACTTGTCTATAAACACTTCATATGTCATTATATGATATGTGTACTTATATAAGTTGATAATCATATAAGTGAATTGCATTCAAAAATTTAATTTCTAAATAAAACTGTAAATCTTGTCAATTTCAATGAAATGGTCACCCAAAGCAAAGGGATTTCAGTCTGAAGCCCAAGTCAGTGTATAACACGTGTTAGAACATTGGCCTAACTATAAAAGTGTCTTTGTTAGATGTTCTTTGAGTTAACTAGCATGTTACCTAATTAACCTTTTGTCACCAATTATTGTTAACAGGTGAGGGTCCATGATTACTGTAAATATAGGTAGCATAGGCACAAGTTTGTCATTCCTGAATGTAAGGGAGCAGAAAATGGCAAAATACGTTCAGAAAGCCAAGACCATCAAACGATTTGAAGAAACTGGCACTCATGAGGAACGAATAAGGTCAGGCAGGCCAAGGGTGACCTCAGAATCAGAGAACAAGTTCATTCGAGTCACAAGTCTGCAAAACCGGCGATTAACAACCCCTGAAATACAAGCTCAGCTAAATGCTACTAGAAGTACAGATGTTTCAACATCAACTGTTCAGAGGAGATTGAGTGACGTTGGCCTAACTGGAAGAATTGAAACCATTGTTAACAGTGCAGAATAAGAGGAAGAGACTTGCCTGGGCCAAAAAACACAGAAACTGGGTGTTTGAGGAGTGGAAGGTAGTCTTATGGACGATGAGTCAAAATTTGAAATATCTGGGTCCAACCGCCGAGTATTTGTAAGACGCAGAGAGGGTGAGTGCATGAGTTCTGCATGTGTGGTTTCCACTGTCAAGCATGGAGGAGGCAGTGTCATGGTCTGGGGTTGCTTTGCTGGTGACATCTTTACCAAGTCCATAGCAAGCTCAACCAGCATGGTTATCATAGCATACTTCAGAGACATGCCATTCCATCAGGATTACGGCTAGTTGGGCAGTCCTTCATTCTTCAGCAAGATAATGATCCGAAACACACCTCACAGTTGTGCAAGAACTATCTGGCGAAGAATGAAAGTGAAGGACAACTCAATCTAATAACCTGGCCTGCCCAGTCTCCAGACCTCAATCCCACAGAACTTGTATGGGACGAACTGGATGAACTGGACAGAAGAGTCATACAGCATACTGTTATCATTTATTTCTTAGCAGATACCCTTATCCAGAGCAACTTATAAGTTGTTACAAAATATCACAATACAAAGTTTCTGCAAAATATTATGAATTTCAGCAAAAGCTGCAAGGAGTTCTACAGTTATGTCATTGGCAGAAAGGATGTTATGCACATGACCAAGTCATCAAAGAAGTACCAGATTACTGGTGTTGACAATTAGAGGGCATACCATCTACAGTACATGATATGTACACGCTCTGTTTTTTATTTTATTTTATAAATGTATAAATTACATTATAACCCTTGCACTAACACTGGTGTAATCCACTAAAAAATACATGTTTTTCAGACCAAACTCTGATGTATTATCAAAACAACATATGTAACAGCTTGGATTAAATAATACTGGGGTATTTATTTGAGCTGACCAGTTGAAAATGAGTAAACTGCCAAAATCATTAAAAACATTAAACATTTATGGAAGGCTTGCTGCTGCTGGAGAATTAATTTCTACAGACATTGGGATTTGTCCTAACCATGTGGACCTTAGTTTGGCAGCCATTAGCTATTTTAAGAAATATGACATATGGGTCTGTAGGACCATAAAACAGGTAAAGAGCCCCGCACCTGGAAATTGAAATTAAGAATGGAGTTGGTGATCAGCTAGCATCATCTCTATGACAGAGATAAAGTGAAGCCCCTGTTCTTTTGGGTTATCTTCTAAAATCCCTCAGATTAGACTTCAACGTGTTATTGTAGGAATGAGATATATGTGTGTAAATTGTAAATAACTTCAAGGTCAGAAAAGAGCCTTTCTTTGTTTCACTGAGTTTGGATAATTGGTTGGAGGAAAAAGGGAGCTTGCAGTAACAACTTTATCCAAGAGTTCCAAGCAACATCCAGCAAAACACCCAATAATTAATAAACTTTGAAGAAAGCTAAAATAGTGTTTAAAGAACTGTAACAGGGCCAGGAGCCCCGTACATGAAAATGGGGAGGGGAAAGCCCTGCTCTTATAAAGTATATATGTTTTGCATTATTATTATTATTATTATTATTATTATTATTATTATTATTATTAGTTTTATTATTATGATGATGATGACTATAAAGGATGGTGAATAGCCAAGTGTGTTGTTACTGTTGATTTGAATGGATGTTGTGTTATTTTAAAATACAGTGTTTTCTTTGTTACTGTTTGGTTTGGATGTGGACTGGATCCTCGTATCTGCCAGACATCTTGTGAGAATGTGGCTGGTACCTTTTATGAATTACTGATTAAGTGTTTGTAATTATTTTGTTAAAATCGCCTGCATAAAAGCCTGCAGCTCTCTGCACTCTGGGTGGGTGTTCGGAGGAGTGAACGAGAGCGCGAGAGGTGGGTAAAAATACAGATAACAGCGATCAATGACGGCTACTGCCCAGCCTGATCGTATTGTTTAGTGTTTATGATTTTATTTTGCTCTTTGAGCATTGTTTTTGTTAAAATATTTATTTTTTGTGTTCAAAATAAATGGTGCCGCAGTGTCTTTTGCCCTGCAGTATTGCCTGTCTGTTTCTTCCTGCATTTTGGCCTGACGTCACCACAAAGCCATCCCTGTCACAAGAACTTAAAGAGAAACTCAATTGATTGGATTGCTCGTGAAGAAAATAATTACCAAGAATGGAACAAAACTGTGCTATCTGACTGGGAAAAGACAAAAGAAAGATTTACAGAAACTATACTTGGGAAATGTAATAAATATATATTTGCAGGAAGGTCGATATTTGTAAAATGTAAAGGGCAGCTTTTCTAACAAAAGGGGCTAATTTAACATTTGAGAGTGCTTTAATAACTAAACCACTATTGAATTGCACAAAGCAATTCTGGCTTTTTCTTATAGAACAAATTTACGGGTGTTAAAATATTTTTTGTGCAGTGGTTCAATTAAAGGATACATAATTTTAACAACAGACCTATATAGAATTGATTACACTATGTAACACAATTTTTGTTCCTGGGTAGTAAGTGTTATTTCCTAATTGCTTATGCCTCAAAAGTATAGAAAATCGCTATTGTTCCCCACAGACTTTGCTTTTGTGACCAGGACAGTGATATTTTGAAATGTACCTATTTCCAATGAGAAAACAGGTGAATTTGTGTCTTTTTGTTCACATAAAGTCAGAAAAAAACAACATATGAATCCAAATTAACATGTATTTATACAAACGTAATACAAAAATGACTACAGAAGATTTAGAAGTGAGTAGTTTTTCGAGATTTACGATTATACTGTAAATCACTTTCACGAATCAGCCCCCAAATGTAGTCTCCCATCATGTTCTCGTTATACTGTCCTTGGTGTTCAAAGTTCAGTATATCCTGGTGGAAGCGCTCGCCTTGCTCCTCCGAGTACGCTCCCATGTTCTCCTTGAATTTATCAAGATGAGCATCAAGGATATGGACTTTGAGGGACATCCTACAGCCCATTGTGCCGTAGTTCTTCACCAGAGTCTCAACCAGCTCCACATAGTGTTCGGCCTTGTGATTGCCCTGGAAGCCCCGAACCACTGCGACAAAGCTGTTCCAAGCCGCTTTCTCCTTACTAGTGAGCTTCTTGGGGAATTCATTGCACTCCAGGATCTTCTTTATCTGTGGTCCGACAAAGACACTGGCTTTGACCTTTGCCTCAGACAGCTTAGGGAAGAAGTCTTGAAGGTACTTGAAGGCTGCCGACTCCTTATCTAGAGCTCTGACAAATTGTTTCATAAGGCCCAATTTGATGTGCAGTGGTGGCATCAGCACCTTCTGTGGGTCCACCAGTGGCTCCCACTTGATGTTCTTCCTCCCCACAGAGAACTCGGTCCGCTGTGGCCAGTCCCGCCTGTGGTAGTGCGCCTTGGTGTCCCTGCTGTTCCAAAGGCAAAGATAGCAGGGAAACTTAGTAAAACTACCTTGGAGACCCATCAGGAATGCCACCATTGCAGCCTCTTGATGCCATCTCAGAAAAATGCAGATATGTATCCACTTAGGCAGCTGGAACTAAACTGAACTGGTGGGCTTAAGGCCCCTGTATTTATACTAGTATTTATATTACTGGAAAGTTCTAGAAAGTTCTAGAAGTTACTCCAAGTTTACTCAGCACTGAATCTAACTGGAATGTTCTGGAAAATAGGTAAATTTCAAAATATCACTGTCCTGGTCACAAAAGCAAAGTTTATGGGGAATAATAGCCATTTTCTATACTTTTGAGGCATAAGCAATTAAGAAATAACACTTACTACCCAGGAACCAAAAAAAAAAAAAAATGTTACACAGTGTTATGATTTCATAATATCCCATTGATTAGAATTCACTGAATTTACATAAATTTATTTACTGACTCATATTTAGTCAAACAGTTAGACAGTTATATACTCATGTTATGACTTGGCAGTGTTGATACTATTGTTGAGACAGGTTTACAGAGAAGTTAATGAAAGCTTGCTTTTACAGGTAGTTAATATTTACACTGAAGATATTACCTGACTATTATTTGCTTACTGAGATTAATATGCTATTATTAACTTGTGTATCATATTTTATTTACAAACTTTTGATAACATGTATTAATAGATATAACGGTGTTGCATGTTTTATTGTGCAATTGTTTCCTTTGCGATTTTGAACTCTTTTGGGAGAAGTTTGTAATTAAGAGTGGTAACTGAGTTAAACTGTTTTTTTATTTTTTATTTTTTTAAAGTGAAAAAATAGAAATACAAGTTAGACAGTGTAAAAAAATGCATTCTTAAACCTGTCCATCAAAGTGTTAGCTGAAGCTTGACCTTATATATGCACTTAAAGATATGGTACTGACATAATAAAATGTAGCAATTATAATCTGTCATTAACCACTTTACTGATACTGAATGTACCGTTCTGCTGTAATAATGTAAAAAGATTTTCTAGTCTCATTTCAAGTGTTTTATTTGTTTTAATTAACTTGTAAAGGTACTGATAAATGTGCAAGCAACTCACCTGTGTGCTGCACAGTTCAACTCTAACTTGATTCTGTGTGGGCAGAGATATAGATAGTAAACAAACTTACATGACTGGGGGAAAAAGATGGATTAAAATAGTGTATAATAGAATGCCACCACCTGGTATACGGTCGCAAATAAAACCGCATGTATTTTCTCCACAATCATTGATTTTTCAAGAACGTGAATGCCTATTCAATCTTTGGTTGCGCCTCTCTCATTATTTACAGATTTCATTGATTGAACTGCAGCAGATGCAGTTTACTTTGCCATGTCTACCAAATTTGATTGGAAGATGCCGTAAACAATGAGAGATGCATACCGAAAGAATGAATGATTTGGAATTTAGCTATGCTCTGACAAATTAAGATTATTATTATTTCCATTACATGAGAGTAGATGTTAAACTTCATGCTGATTTGAACTTGGCTCTCGCCAAGATAAGCACCAACTAAGACGTAGCTTTACAGTAAACTAATGTGATCCATCTGTATCTCCATCCATTTGCGTTGCTTTCCACCTGATGATGATAGATTATATATATATATATATATATATATATATATATATATATATATATACACACACACACACACACACACACACACACACACACACACACACACACACACACATATACATATATATATATATATATATATATATATATATATATATATATATATATATATATATATATATATATATAAATACATATTTTTGTTTTTTCATATGTTTTTATTTAAAGTTGCATTCTGAAATTATTTGTATCCCTAGCTCCTGATAATTGATACTTTTGTTGAGCGGCCTCACATTGTTTTCTTTTGAAACCCCCACCCAATACAGAAGCAAATGTCTTGAATTGACAGGAGTTAATGACAATAATTAATAAGGATTGCACTTTTTTTTTAAAACACTTATTAATCACCTGCAGTAACGACAACGTTGAAACTGTTGGAGGGGCCATATCAAGAGACATGTAAATACTGTCTTATTAAAAGTATTTAATGACAGAATAATTATAAATATATACAAGCATATATATATATATATATATATATATATATATATATATATATATATATATATATATATATAACATCACTTCACATGTACTACTAAGCAGTACAATACAATTTTCTAGTAAGGTTGAATAAATAAATAAGATAGTGGTACTAAATGTCAGTTGCAGACAGGTGCTTCATTGATGGAGTAAAAGGCATTGGGGAAAACCTCATACACCAACTGTCCATGTATGTTTCACTTTTATTAAACATTCTTCAAATCTACAACTTACAAAAGCAAACAGAAAATTTGCTAGAATTGTTTTACATTTTGCTTTAGATTTACCAAAGTTTTACTTTATTTATATTATCAGTGATCATATCATGGGTGTTGGTAATATAGTGTCATCTGAAACAACTCTTACTGAACTTTGCTTGTCTTTTTCCTATAGCGTCTCCTGTTCCAAATAGAGAGGAAAAATATAATTATTCTAAAATGTTTACAGTGCATATGAGAATACAGGTTGAGTCTTTCAAGATGAATTGTGGACTGTAGTTTAACAGGCACTTGTATAATGGTCTGTAAAGACAAAAGGACAGTAAAAAAAAGGCTAAGATGTTTAATAAGGAACCATTATACCATTGAGTCAGTATGCATGAGCAACGCAATACAAAAAAAAAAAAAAACCCTGATGATTAATGATGCAGGCTTCTCAGCTGCTTACTGTTAGCTTAAACTGTAGTTTATGAATTTTATAAATGTTTATTGATAGTAATCTAAACAGAGGAGTGAACACGTTTAAAGGTGGCAGCCTTAATGATTAACTTAATGAAACAGTGTACAAAGGCATTAGCGCCCACAACCGTATGCACGCTTAAACGCTTAAAAATGTGCATAGCAATTGTGCTTCACAGCTTGTTTTTCTCCCCTAAAACTTCCACTATCAACTACATCTCCCAGAATACAAAGTTTTCAGTTACTAGGAAACTGTGCACAATAAAAACCCACCCAACAAAACATTATGCAGTCTCTGGCTAGCCCTGTTGTCTTTGCAGCCAACCACAGTAAGAATAATAAAAATTTGAAGCTAATCAGGTTGAAGTGTAAACACCACAGTCCAGCTACAAATCTAACTGTAACCATCATCAGAGGCAACTTCTAAAAAAGGTTTTATAACTTATTAATGCAGTTCCTTATTTTATTTATATGTATGGCTTTATATTGAATTTTTCAACATGTTTACTCAGTTTAAAATGTAATGCTAAAATAGTTCTGTTTCTGTGCTTATCTTCATATATATGATCTGTTTCTTATCCAAAGTCATACTGGCTGGGTGCTCCTGAGTGGCGCATCCTGTAAAGGTACTCCCCCCAGAGCGCAGGATGTGCCCTATAGCCTGGAGATCGCCGCTTCAAATCTAAGCTATGCATCTGCAGATTGTGGACGGGAGTTCCCAAGGGGCGGCACACAATTAGCCAAGTGCTGCCCGGACGGGATAGGGGTTAGGTCGGCTAGGAGGTCCTTGGCTCAGCGCACACCAGTGACCCCTATAGCTGGCCGGGTGCCTGCAGGCTGGTCTGTACGTAATTCAGAACTGCGTGGTCCTCTGATGCTGTAAGTTCTGGACATGGCTGCACTGCGGGCTTGCAGTGTGAAAAAAAAGTGGATGACCTACAGCACTCATTTCAGAAGACGCAAGTACTCATCTTCGTCTTTCCCGAGTTAGTTCAGGGGTTGCAACGGTGAGCCAGGTTTAATAATAACAGAAAACTGGAAAATGAATAAATATAACTGTTCAAAGTTGTACTGGCTGCGGCCAATAAAGTGAATAAGAATAGCTGTTGTCTCTGATTTTATTTTTTTGTACAGTCGTCCAAAGTAACATTGCAGTTAAAACTGAAGGCTCTTTTTTAATGCCTACCCAATTACCATTAAAGATTGTACAGTACTTATCAAGATTACTCATGACTTCAAGGTAGGCCTGTGTTCGAAGGTTTGTTCGCTAGCCAGGAATCTGAAGGTAGTATTAAACCTTCGAAGAATTGTCAAAGGGCATTCTATAAATCGCACATTAAATGTCACTTGCATGCACAATTCAGTCTTTTGATTTGTATAAGCATATTATGTAAACAGAAATTGTTGTATTAAAATCCACTACTAAATTGTTATACGTAGCAACTGTATAAACACTACAGCAGTGTATAGTATCCAAAGTACTGGGGGTACCTATGGCTTCAGTAAAATATGTAGTGAATAGTGTATAAGACAGTGTAAGTAAAGTACTATGGTAGAATATATTTGAAACATACAAAATATACACCACACTAATAATTTTAATTTACAAAACTACCTTGTGTTATTCGGAAGCAAGCCTTTAATTTCTTCATTCTCCATCTCGACAGCAAAGCGTTGTACAGCATAAGCTGTATTGAAAGAAATGTCTCGAAACCCTTCTTCTGTCTGAGATTTTTTAGGAAATACTCAGAAAAAAAAAGCTGAATGCAAACTGTGCAAGCGGCTGTTGATGTATCATGGAGACACAACCAATCTCCAGGGTCAGTTGACATTGTTATTAATATTTTTAGTAGTGACTGATAACCTGCTTGGAATGGTGACTGTTAAATAAAGCTTTGTTTTGTCTAAGTCCATTGCAGTTGGTAGTGCTGCTGCAATGCAAGCTTACTGTATATATCGCAAGTATCTGTAAATATACATGTATTCTTATTTTTTATTTAAATTATACTTACATGATTGCTGTTCTATATAATGTATTTTTAAACTAGGTGTGAATGTTTTATTCCATTTATAGGGATTACCTGTAAAATAATACAATTTTTAATCAAATACAAATAAGTAGCTATGGTGACGTCACCAGTAAATTATGCAAATTAGTCACAATGAAGGTTTGAATCTTCCTTCGGTAATGTGTTCCGAACCTTCAAAGGTCAAAACGTACCCTTCTTTGCAGCCGTACTAAGGCAATGTTGCATTTTACCCCCTGAAAATATATTTTACTCTCTCATTGCAAAAATTAAGGGTACGTTACCCCCAGACCTAAACTGACTTCACAATATCACACAAACTGGCAGCTAATGAAAATGACTACCACATTTAAAAATGTTAAAACTTTTAGTAAAAGCATAACTAGAAGAAAATGGAGAAAACAGGAAAATGAATCAAATACCAGAACAGCAACTCAACAACATTATGGTATACTGGGAAGTATTTAACACGACACAAATATGAAAGTTAAATTTACTATCGTAACCAAACGGACTTAGAAAAACAAAGGAAAGTTTAGTGGCAAAACAAAAGAATAAAAAAACAAGAGAAGGGAAATGGCCATATGTGCTACTTTGTCAAGGTATTGTAAACAGCTACAAGTAATTATAACAAAGTACTCGAAAGTGTGCAATAAAAAAAAAAAGCCTGTAATTGTATCTCAGGCTTCTGGTGATATGGATCCTCTACCTTCGGTCTCGTCGTTTACCTTGCCGCGAGAGTTTATTCCTTATATTATACTATGTAACACAATTTTTGTTCCTGGGTAGTAAGTGTTATTTCCTAATTGCTTATGCCTCAAAAGTACAGAAAATGGCTTTTATTCCCCACAAACTTTGCTTTTGTGACCAGGACAGGTAAATTTCAAAATATCACTATTTCCAATGAGAAAATGGGCGAAAATGTAGTCAAAAATGACTACAAAAGATTTAGAAGTGAGTAGTTTTTCGAGATTTACGATTATACTGTAAATTTACAGTATAATCGTAAATCTTGAAAAACTACTCACTTCTAAATCTTTTGTAGTCATTTTTGTATTACTTTACAATAAATACATGTTAATTTGGATTCATATGTTGTTTTTTTCTGACTTTATGTGAATGAAAAGACACACTGTGGCAGAGCACAGCTCTGCTCTTTAGAAATTGGCAGGGATGGGGTTAAATTCCCCTACCTGCCTGGGTTCATTGTGTTCAGGTGGCTGGGGTTGATTAGATGATTAGTTTAATTAACGATCAATCAGCGCCCAGCCACCTGACATAAAAGGAGGCCTCTGCTTCTCATTTGGGAAGAGGGAGCTGAGGAAGCAGGTTGGTGTTTTGTTTGTATGTTTGTATGTTTGTATGTTTGTATGTTTGTATGTTTGTATGTTTGTATGTTTGTATGTTTGTATGTTTGTATGTAGTGAAGGCATTGCCCAGCCTGGAAGTTGTTATTTTTGCTTTTTGTCTTGCTTTATTTGTGTTTAAATCCCTTTATTTTGGCCCTTGTGCCCTTTTATTTTTGTGTTTATTTATAATAAAATAGTTATTTTTTTGAACTACAGACTGTCTCTGGGCCTCTATCCACTTGCCAGCCTGCCACATTTGGTGTCAGAAGTGGGAGAGCGCCACCTAGAGGCTCAGAGCAGTATTATTATTATTTTTCTTTTGAATTTTTGGGATCTTTTTTTTTTTTTTTTTAACATGGGAAAGAAGAGCAGACAGCGGCAAAGGCAGGACAAGCAGCAGCTTGAAAAAAAATGTAAAGAAATGTAAGCTGCTGCAGCCACCGCTGGAGGACCCGGCCAGCCTCTTCCCCTGGTGTTCCTGGTGCGGGAATAAGGACCATCGTTGGTGGTCCTGCCCAGATGTGCCACCGGCAAACCGGTGTGGCTGGTGTGAGGAGGACGGCCACAACTGGGCAGGATGCCCCTACAACCAGGCCCAGGAGGAGGTGCAGTGTTCACCCCGGGTATCAGGGGCCACCCCACTACCTCCAGCACGACCACCTTCACCACCATCCCAGGAGATCTGGGACTGGTTGATGCACCCTGAGGCAGACCTCGTCCACGATCTCCCCATAATTATCAACACACTGTGGCGTCGAGATGGGGAGAGGTGGGAACAATGGAAGAAACAACCCGGCGTCCTTCCCAGAGGTTGCCCTCATAGTGGTTAATTACCTGGCGGTAGACATGGGAGATGCCCCGGTCACTCCAATAAAGAGGGGTGAGCCGTCGCTCCCAGAGCCAGAGAGGGGTGAGGAGCTGCCGTCGCTCCCAGAGCCAGAGAGGGGTGAGGAGCTGCCGTCGCTCCCAGAGCCAGAGAGGGGTGAGGAGCTGCCGTCGCTCCCAGAGCCAGAGAGGGGTGAGGAGCTGCCGTCGCTCCCAGAGCCAGAGAGGGGTGAGGAGCTGCCGTCGCTCCCAGAGCCAGAGAGGGGTGAGGAGCTGCCGTCGCTCCCAGAGCCAGAGAGGGGGAGGAGGAGCTGCCGCTCCCAGAGCCAGAGAGGGAGGAGGAGGAGCTGCCGCTCCCAGAGCCAGAGAGGGGTGAGGAGCTGCCGTCGTCCCCAGAGCCAGAGAGGGGTGAGGAGCTGCCGTCGTCCCCAGAGCCAGAGAGGGGTGAGGAGCTGCCGTCGTCCCCAGAGCCCGAGTTGGCCGATCGCGGCCGGTGTACGTTGTACGTGGTGGGAGGTATGTGGCAGAGCACAGCTCTGCTCTTTAGAAATTGGCAGGGATGGGGTTAAATTCCCCTACCTGCCTGGGTTCATTGTGTTCAGGTGGCTGGGGTTGATTAGATGATTAGTTTAACGATCAATCAGCGCCCTGCCACCTGACATAAAAGGAGGCCTCTGCTTCTCATTTGGGAGGAGGGAGCTGAGGAAGCAGGTTGGGGTTTTGTTTGTATGTTTGAAAGTTTGAAAGTTTGAATCCAGTGAAGGCATTGCCCAGCCTGGAAGTTGTTATTTTTGCTTTTTGTCTTGCTTTTATTTGTGTTTAAATCCCTTTTTTTTGGCGCTTGTGCCCTTTTATTTTTGTGTTTATTTATAATAAGTTATTTTTTTGACCTACAGACTGTCTCTGGGCCTCTATCCACTTGCCAGCCTGCCACACACACATTTGCCCATTTTCCCATTGGAAATAGTGATATTTTAAAATATCACTGTCCTGGTCACAAAAGCAAAGTTTGTGGGGAATAATAGCCATTTTCTATACTTTTGAGGCATAAGCAATTAGGAAATAACACTTACTACCCAGGAACAAAAAAAAATAATAATTTGTTACACAGTGTTATTATTGTTACTTATTTTTGGAACTGCCTGTTTTGTCATGTGTAACAAAAAAAAAAGTTTATGTTTATGCACCATGCTTAGGGGATGAGTTGTAGTGATTGTGAGAGTAAAATGATTAAAAATAGAAAACCACAAAACGCTTGTGAGCTAGTTTTTCCCCTAATTTAATTCTGCATTTCAAATAGGTTTATTTGTAGCTTTTATTGTCGTTGTGGACTATTTATCTGTCACTGTAGTTGCTGTTCAGTCTCGATGGCAGCGGGCTGTGTTTATTCATTTTTAGAAAGGGAAACTCAGGAAAGAACAGAAATGCAGCACTCTGATTGGCTGAAACACCTTACAACATGTTGATGCAGAGTCGTTATCGTTGTGAGATGGGATTTCGGTGTGGTTCAATTTTTGCTTGGTTTCTTCCCTCAGAAAAAAAGAAAACCAATGTGCAAAAAGGACCTTACATTCCTAATGTTTACTAAGTCATCTGATCTTTCAGACCATTCATGTGTTGCAGTAATCAAGTGCCAAAGGGATTTGATTTGTTGACTTTTGCTTGTTCCACAAAGGTTGTATTTTATACCAAAGTACATTTACCGGAATTACAATACAGTAGGTGTGCCCTACTCAAAAAACAGGGAAGATTCAATATTCAACTATACATGTGAAATCATCAGCTTATCTGTACTTTTCATACAAAGCTGTCACAGTGCCACATGCCCTTGATAAAGCTGTCACTCAGATTAGATATTAACCTTCACAAATGACTAAAGCAGGTTTTTTTTTTTTTTTTTTTGTTTCTAATAAGACCTTTGTCTTTTCGTGTACTGTTTTTTTTATCACATGGGGGATTCAAAAATGGTTTCCAGGTTATTAACCAGAAGGTTGGAACATACAAGATAAAGGTTAAAAATTGCAATTGAAACCATCATTTATTTGAACCTGTTAATTTCCCACCAGTGACCAGGAGCACATAGTTTTTATAATATTGAAAAGTGTACAAAAATAATTTGAGAAGTCCACATCTGAACAAAGCCAAAAGTAACTTGGCTGCTTTGAAATATAATATAAATGATGTCTAAAAATATTCCAAGATCCTATTCTAATAAACTTGTAATATGTTGATCAGATCACACAGCAAACCTTGGAACATTGCATAGATTTAAATGCATCCTTGCTGAGCCATTTGTTCATTCTATAGTAAATATTTGACCATACTTAGTTTAAATACAATAATTATGTTTAACTGGCAACTATTCAACAAATGTGCGAAGCAGATTTAACTTTAACTACTCTGGGCAATACCTGTTTTACAAACATCTGACCAAATAAAGTGCTATGCCAACAATGAACCAGCAACAAAACTCAATTAGACTTTGACCTTGCAGTGAAATATGAGCTCTGTTTACTTTTCAAGTCTATCCAGGACATGTTAGAAACACTCCAAGAGAATGAAATACTTCAACAAATTATGCATTTCTGAAATATTTCATTTTGCTATAAAAGTACTGCCAATTTGTTTTTAGCAGCCTTGATTAACGCTTTAGGAAAACATGACTGTCCTGCATTCAATCATGTGCTCGTCCTTTCTGGGAAGGAGGATAATTACTCATTCATCATTTTTCAGGTGTCTTTTATACCTTTTATCACCTGGGGTTTGACAGCTAAAAAACACAAGCTACATGCAGGATTAGAGCCAACTTTTGCAAGAGGACTGGTTATTGCCTTCTAAGGAGACTTTACGTGATATGAATGTACTAGACAAAATGTTTGTTTACTTGAACTCAGTTTTGAAGTTCTGGATATAAAAGGGGTCTAACAGCTAATCTAATAATACTAACCAAACAACAGGTTGGCCTTAAGTAGATTCAAGACACCCAGTCTGTCTCTTTACAGGGGTTTCTAAGTTTCATGGAAAAGCAGTGATATATCTATATATAAAACTGTGACTGGGATGGACTGAGTGGTGATGTCAGGCCAGAATGCAGGTACCAAACACTGCAGTGAAAAAAGCGCTGTGGCGCCATTTATTTTCAATAACAAAAATACATAAAATATTTAAACACAAACAGTGCTCACAGAGCAAAATAAATATTCAAACAAGAACAAATCACAAACACAAAACAAAACCCATATAGGTCAGGCTGGGCAATCGCCGTCACTGATCCTATCTTTATATTTTAGTTTCTTTTCAATCACCTCGCTCTCCCATACTCTCTTCTGTACACCCACACAGAGCAGGGAGAGCAGCAGGCTTATATAGCACAATCTGCACAAGTTTATTAATTATTCCTAGCAGAGGACGAGCTACCACCTCGCCTCTGACAGAACACTTTTAAAATAAAAATAAAACAATAACCATGGCTTTCGCCCTCATGAATATAATACAAAAATATACAAAATAACACACAGCAGACAGAGTGGCTGAGGGGGAGACCCCATTCTGAAAATAAACAAACAAATAAATGTACAGGGCTCCTCGCCCTGTCACAAAATCATTTGATTTTTTTATTACGTTTTTTCCCTTTTGCAATCATTCTAAATGGTTCTGACTTCTGATGTTTATATTTTTTTCTCCATTGATCTCTATCTAACTGGTTCTCAGATATGTGTTTTTGACTTTGCTTTGCTTTCTGATTTTATTTGTTTGATAGTGACCTTTTAGCTCATTTGAGAAACTTTGACAGAGATAATATAATATATATATATATATATAGATATATATACTGCATATAATATATATAATATATATATATATATAATATATGTGTGTGTGTGTGTGTGTATAATTCAATTAACCGCGGTTGGCGTTTAATTTGGAAGACACCCTCATATTGACGGCGCAGTCATATATCAGCTTTATAATAGAGGCCGCCCTCGAATAAACGGCACTATCAATAAAGAAACATTAAGGTATTTATTTTCTCCCCCTATTAAAAAAAAACACACACACAGTAAACAAATAAACATGCAACACTGACTATGTACATGTAACGCCCAGGAATAGATGGGATCCTCAATCTAGCACGTAAATTACAAACAAATGTACACACACATAGTATTTTATGGTAGTACAGTTCTGAAAGAAAATCCAAGATAAACTACGTACAGAACAGCTGTCCTTCTGAAGTTCTTAAAGGTGGTTTTGTTTTTAGCGCCGCAGTCATTTTGATCAATTTAAAATAAATGCTGCTGCGCCAAATTGAAGTAATACAGTATATATATATATATATATATATATATATATATATATATATATATATATATATATATATATATATATATATATATATATAAACCACGACGGGCCGTGCAGTTCCCATGATCTATACCATGCCTGGGGTGGTGATAAGTACCGGTGTCAGCCGAGGGCCTTTAACTATCTCAGAAGTGGTACTGTATATATCATCGGAACCACACGACCCAAAGTGGTTTATACTGCTTATAACATGGCTACCTGTCATTTGTGTGAAGACAAATAATTATAATAATTAAAACACATTTAAATGAAGAAAAACACAGAAACTTTTATTGTGTATTCATCAGCACTGTAATATAGCCCCAAAAGTAATTTCATTTAATTAATTGTTCGCTTATTAAAAATAAATTGTGGAGTTTCAAATGACACTAAGGAAGTAAGGGTAGCAACTGCGATGGAGACTGAAGCTGGATCTTGAAGTGAGTTTGTGAACTCATTATATGTGAGGCATACATATTCTAGTACATTTTCATCCTTTTGGATCTCAAAATATTTTTTTGTTATTTGTCAGACACACATGCGTCCAAGTCATGCCAGATTAAGTTGACAATCGAAACAGACTTTATGCACCAATCCGACCACGGTGTCAGGGGACAGTACCTCAGTTTCCCGCAGACGCTTAAAATCCAGGCAGGTAATGCGGAGGCTGGTGTCTGTCCTTGTCGTTACCTGCTTTTCTAAGAGTTTACCTGACTGACAGGAATACACTATTGCTGGTTTTAAACTCGCTGTCCGCAGAGATGTTAAAACTTCTACTGTTAAAATATGTATTAGTCCAGCACAGCGTGTTATAAAATTGGAGACTGAATACTGGTCCTCAGTTGAACTTCTTGCACTGGCATAATATTCCCTTAATTTTGATATTTTTTGGACTTATTTACATAAAATTAATGTCCATATTCTTTTCTTTAAGTACATTAACCAGCCCAAGCTGTAATTTCTTTTAGTGTTTTTTTCAATCTTAGTTTTCTTCGATTTCATTTAGCTGTTCCTCATCAACTGTTACGTGTCTACTGTTGCTGGTGCACTTATTTTTTTTTTTTTTTTTTTTGGGTGGACTGCTGTCTTCATTCAGAAATCTGGTCTTGTACCAGTTATGTGGAGTTTCATCCCCAAATATATTAAAGGAAATAGGTCAAATGCCACTCATTTGTGGCAGTGTTTTTGTAACTAATAACAAATAAAATGGCAGTTTGTTATGGAATTTAGAATGGAGTGGTGCGCAGTGATTCATGTAGTGTGACGCGGCTCATCAGTATACAAGCCATGCTATACGCACGGTCATGTGATGCTGTTTAACCAATCAGAGGTTGTTATTTTTGGGCACCAATATCGATATTTATGTTTGTGTGTGTGTGTGTGTGTGTGTGTGTGTGTATATATATATATATATATATATATATATATATACACACACACACACACACACACACACACACTGTATAAATACAGTAATGTTATTTGTATTTCCAGCTGTTTTGGAATTGAAAGGAAAGACGAGAAACAAGGAGACAGTTCAAGTGCCACAAAATAATAAACACAATGAGCTATTTTTGTGTTTTACACAAAACTGGAGTCTAGCACTATTCATAAGAGGAAGTCCTTATGCTCCCTTACCATCCCAAAACATATACAGAACTGCTGTAACAAAACTAAACACACCCAGTGATTCTGTTGCAGCAGATCATACTCTTACTACTTCCACCTTCATAAAGGATATGAATAACATGACCATTAGCATAGACCTCAGTCTGTGGCTGAAAGAGTCTCTACTCCTTTACCCAGGGTCCTATTGCCTGACCCATTTGTTTGGCATGTATATTAAATTCAATTCCCCTAAATAGCATAATTATCACCTTTAAATAAAAAAAAGAAGAGAAAATATAAAAACTAGGGCTGTCTCGTAAATAAATATTAAAAATGTATTTATGTATGTATTTATTTAACCAGGAAATGGACCCATTGAGACCATCACCAAAATTTACTTTGGGGAATACTTTAGAAATTACAAATACAACCAACACAATAAAACGTGCGGTTAACTGTTCATTGTGAAGAGAACATAATATCCCAAAACTACAAACTAAGAAGAAAATTTGGTAGGCTTTACACACTACGTATAAAAATAGAAAACCAGCAACGCAGCCTACTGCGACTCTTAAAAAAAAAAAAAAAAAAACAGTCTTATATTATCATATTTAGTTTGATACATGGGCTTGCAGCGATCCTGAATTCCTGTCGAAACTGTGTAGATTCAAATCACCTACACTCGATGCCTGCTTTTTTAGTGGATATTACAGTTGGCCTGCTAAATGACTGAGAAATGTAATTTACCAGTAAATCTAATCTTTTGACAATGAATCCAGTATTATTTATTTATTTCAGACTGTGAGGGAGACCTGCACTGTAATATTTAAATGCATATTATTGTGTTTATGATTGCGATTGTGATTGTTATTCTACTAACGATAGAGCCGTGGTTTATTATGTATCGTACGTGCTGTTGAGCAAGTGTATTTGACAAAGACGGTATTCATGCAGGTAACACACAAACGTGAAGAAGCACGTTTAATGTAAATATACATGAATGTTTAGTGTAAATGGCATAAATGTTAAATAAGAGGTTTTTTTTGTATAAAATCATTCCAGTTGTAACTATGTATTGAATAATTGTTCTGAAAGGAGACATCCATTATATAATTTGGCCCATGGTCGTGTCCACTGGGGCTCGGTAGCTGCTCTAATACAGGCCAACACAGATTGATTGGCTAGCCAACATGCAGAACAAGTGGTCCTCTGGGCCACCTTCCCCCCTTTGATAAGGCACACTGCAAGGTGGAGGCGGGGAGGTGGAGGAAACAAAGATCAAAATCAACATGAAAATGAGGCATAGAATGCTATTTGTAGAATGTCAGACAATGATGTAATTGGTAGGTGGAGTTTCCTATCAGAAAAACAACCAAGTTCCTAAAACCTGTTAGGAGTAGGCGGGTCTTATTTAATGCTGTGTCTTCCTGCGCAAAGGAGATCATTCGTGAGCTTGTCTTATGAATGTCAGTCATTTTATGTATAGTTCCAAAATAAATATGTGAACACTACCAAGTGACTGATTCATATGTTACTAATAATATTCTACTTAATATTCTAATAATAATACTTCTGTATTCCTGAGAGGATAATGTGACTGTGGGTGTGGGTAAGCTCAGACCATTACCCCGTTACAGGGGGCTTAGGGGTCAATTTTAATGATCTAAACACTGTAAAAGTTATTTATTATCGAAACCAATCAGAGGCCAGAACTTAAGCAAAAGTAGGTCACCATGACCAACATCAGGGCTTCCCAATGGCTCAAGGCCCATGACATTTGACAACAATTTGGACCCCCACCAAATTAAATATGGTAAGAATCGTTGTTATCCTTACATTTCCTGTCTTTTGTTCTGTAGTGGTACATTCTGTTACAGAGGTCATTGGAAATGAATTTAACAACACGATACAGCTGAATTCAGTTTAGTAAGTGTTACAATTGAAACCACTGACCTATACAGAATGTCCTTAACAAGTTTGTCACAATATAAGCGGTTCTTTACATAACAGTCACAAAAGTTGTGATAACGGTATCGCTAAAATATTTTAAAAAGTGTGAACTGATGAAAACATACATGAAGAATTCCAATATGCATGTCTTTCTCCTATCTTCTGGAAAATGTTTTTGAATACCAAATTATTTAGTTCTGTTTTGCATTTAAATTAGTAGATTAATCACTGGCGCTGTTACCGTGTCAGTTTCAAGTATTTTAAAACAAACAATGGATCAGATCAGTAATGTCAGTCACTTTTGTTAATTATTATGACATGGAACGCCTCAGTATGTAAGCATAAGTTTAAAGTGTGTACAATTTACAGTACTCATGTAGAGCATGGTAAACTTATATGATATACTGTGTATTGTATACCTTTTTTATACCATTCTTACCAGACAATTAAATGTGTCATTGTGAATCTTAGTCATGTATGCATTACTGTAATTATTTGTAGCCGTTAATAGTCATTTGCTATATTCTAATGCAGTTTTACAGAAACAAAATAGGAATAGTGGTATCCGAGAACAGGACGTTTTAGTGTTTTAATGTAACCCTCATTAGCAAACATTACTGGAAACAGATAGTCTTGTAATTCCTGTTTGTAAATGAATGCTGGTTAAAATATAAACATTGCTGTTGTTCTCTCAAATAACTGAACTGGAGATCACACACCCACAGCTTTAATTAGGTTAACCTACATGACTGTAGTACACATAGCAATGTGTAAGTAACAATTATTGCATTTATAGGGTGGCATCAGGTGTTAACCCTGATTCTGCAGACACAGTTGTAATCTTTACCTGTCAACATTATTCAAATACATAAATATTAAACAATGCTTAAATCCTCAATTTGGAATTTGTTGAAACAGTAAACATGTTGCCACAATAATCTAGGGAGGGTGAATGTTCTTTCCGTTTACTTTTTACTCTCCCAGCTTTTGTGGCTCCAAACCCTCTTTTGAATGATATGGTGTATCATTTTTTATTTTTTTTGTATCATTTTTTATGTTACAGACTTTTTAATATGTAGGCCTATTCATCAAACGTAGCCCCAATTAAATAAAAGGTTGAATTTCTACAAATAAAATATACTTACCAAATCAGCATGGGATTATTTTTACTTATTTTTTTTTTTAATCAGAAAGCAATCTTCTTTTCCTAAAAACAAAAGGAATGGGATTCATATTAATAACTTTTCCTCCTAAAGCAGTATGATATTACAAAATCAAATTAAAATACCTATTTAATACATTTTAAGGCAGCTATGAGATTTCTTTTTAGGCTGTACACAATTTAGCTGATGCAGTTACTTCAGTTGTATTGTGCCAAGTAAAACACAAACATACAATTTCAGTACTTTCAAAAGCCCAACTAAAATAAAACCTGAACTCATACCACAACTGAACTCTCATGTTTCACTGAATTTTAGTTGGGGGCTGAAAAAACAATTCTTAAAATACCATGCTCACAAACCAATTTGTTGTTGATAAATGCTAAGGTTTTGCTCTGAGAGTTCTCAAAACAGAGGGACTTGAGCTTAAATTACTGAAACTGCACTTTAAGCTTGGTTATTTGAAAAGAAATCCGACAAACCAAGTACTAATCAGATAACAATGGAGTTGTATTATGTTCATTTGGAATTTAAATTCAGTGCACAAAGCATGAATGCACCATTAAATTAAAATGCTGTATCATTTTACTGTTTACATATAAGTCTAAGACATTTACATAAAGGACATAATATGCTTAAAAATGGTAAAACCAGTCGCAAAAAAAATGTTTCTACAATATAGTAAAACTGTTTATGACATAGTATACCTGACAGCAAACCAGTTTCTAAAAGACTAATGGCTCTAACTTGATGGTCTATATTTCTCCTTAACCATGCTCTTCTCCAATACTCTGTCCTTGTACATTAGGTCAACAAGTTACAGATCAGTGTTTATGATAAATCCTACAAAACTGAAAACTCACTTTGTTGAAGCAAAAAGTGCAATGTTGGAAAATGGAAGTGGGCTGCAAATACTACATTTGCGGCCAGTTTCCACGGACGCTTCCACTGCAATCCCACAGTGTTGTGCGGAAACAGGATTTTACTTTAGTATTTTCTGGCTGTAATCTCCAGTATAACCCATGAATGTGGTTTAGATCAGGCTTGCATCCATTGACATATGATTCCCATTCAACATTCAAGTATTCTGTAGCACTAACACTCTGATCCCACTTCAAAAATATACAGTACTTGACAGAGCACTGGGTACCATAAATTAAAGTACACTCAACATCAGTCCTAAAAGAGATGCTTAAGTGGTGTATTGCTGCCCTTCCTTTCAATTGTAAATTACATTGTTTTAATAAACACACACTGAATAAATGTGTTACATTAGAAAGTTGTGTGACTAAGGGCAAAATGGTTGTCCCAGATTCGTAACAGGCATACATTCTATTCATTGTACTTTTATTATGTGTGCCAGAGTGTGTGAAGGTGCATATAGGCTACATGCATTACAGTCAACCCACGCTGGGTGGCAATGATTGGGTAAAACTGTATAGTCAGAATTCCTACCCACCACATAAATGGAGCACCTTCAACATACAGTTCATAAAATTCTCTGCTTTCTATTTTATTGCCACTAACTTCAAACACGTTTTGTTGGTTTAAAAAAAAAAAAAAAATGAATGGAAAAAATAAATATTATCCCTTTAATATGTATTGACAGTGTATTTTTTAATACAAATATTTAAAGCATACATTTATTTCAATATTTTCAGAGCACTTTATTAAATAAGCCCACTCTACCCTCTGAAACACTGTCACATAACTTCACATAACTTACAACAGCAAGATCATGCCTACAATATTAGTCAAATGTACAGTAAAGATGCACATACAAAGGTATGCTTCAAACATTATAGCCATTTACTTCAACTGTGTGTGTAATTATCTATCACTCTCCTCTGTTGACAAGCTGCACAAAATACAAAAATATTAATACAAACTAGCATTCTGTGTTTAAATGTAAATAAAATATTAAACAAAACCAAACAAATGACCGCACTGTTGAAGTTAATGAACAATGGAATTTACTGATTTGAGTTAAATCTGGTGGCAGATCTAATACCTTCCCAAAACCTGTTATGCCACCTGAACATTTAAAAACTTGGACAATGATTAAAAAAAAATGGAAAAAGCATCTCTATTCATCTTACAGAGTGCTGTAAGATGAATAGAGAACCAAGGGAATATTGTTCACATTTTTTAAATGATCATGAATTATATACCGTATGGTGTGTGAACAATGTTTTACATAGCTTTGTACTGCCTGAAGTTTACACCTGCATCTTTTTATCTTATCGCTGACCTCACAATATAGCCTATAGGCTATTCCCTGTTCAACTTTCTCTTAGTTAAACATGCATCCTGCGTCTCCTCTCCTCCAGCCAATGCTGTAAGACCCCAGATGAGTGGAAAATGCTTATTGGGCTTCTTGTACGATCTGTTTTCCCTCCCCTATATAGCTATACGGTTTAATTTAGCCAATTTGGAATATAAACTTTGCGCTTGTCTAGCTTTTAGTATTACTGTTTTTAAGAGACGCCATTTGAGGATTTATTTTTCAAAACCCTCTTGGCCATTATTTTATACTGGGAAGTTCCAGCAAGAACGCTTTATGCTTTCTAACCTCACTGACAAAAGCCTCTCCACTTCCTCAATTTGGTTTTCACACAAATGTGCTTTAAAAAGAAAAGATTTATAATTATAAAGTAATGTTAAACTAAATATGTTGAAACTGAGCTCTTATTTTTTTAATTGTTAAAAATTGGTTATTGTTTTAATTTGGCATCCTTTTAGCTTCATATGAAATATGTGAGTACAACAGAACAAATCGTTAGGTTATTATCATAACCCTGGTTTCCTGAAATAGAAATGTAACCATTACCGAATGGGTATTTACCTCCTAAAAACTTGAATACTGAATATTACAAACCAAGCTGCTCTTTGAGCCTGTGACGCAGTCTTGACACTGCCACTGAGGGATGAAAAGGACTGCACTCACAGATCTCCATTATTTTTCTTTTAAGCCTGCTGCAATAATGGACACAGCAAACCTGAAGGTTAATGGTTACATTTCTATTTCAGGGAACCAAAGTTATGATAATAACCTAACGTTCCCTTTCAAGCATGAAACGTAACCATTACCAAATGGGACAGTGTACCCAAGCCGTCGCAAGGGCAAGATTGTCGAACGGCCGGAATGCTACAAGGCTAAGCCAAGAGGCTGCCCTGTGCGTTAACATTCGGAACCCCAGTAAGTAGCTAGGGTGAAACAATTGAAGGTGAAACTCACGTCTATACCTGCGTTGTTGGGGTTGACTGGGAAGCCGTCCTTAACACTCTAGTTCCAAAAACAGGGTTTTGAGGATCCACGACATTCAGTCTGTAGAACCTAGTGAAGCAATGGGGAGTAACCCATAACGCTGCATTGCATATGTCCTTGACAGATGCTCACTGGAATAAAGTCCACAAAGTTGCTTGGAATAAAGCCGCTGCTTAGACCAGCGGTTCCCCGTCTCCTTCTATGGAGAACCAGAAAGGACATTGGGTTGATTCCCTGGAGGCAAACAGATTAATCTCTGCTCTCCAGAACCTCTTCCAGATGACGATTACCTCTTCGATGATGTGGAGCTGTAGGGATTAGGCTGGCTGCCCAGTTGGTCACCCCGGGCACTGAGAGGAGGTTCTCGTGCGCCCACAGCAAAAGCTTGCAGGCTACATGATGGAGACTGGCCGACCTGAGGCCACCCTGGTGGTTGGTGTACGCCACCACTGTTGTGTTACCTGTACGGACAAGCATATGTCTCTCTAGAACCTGCAAAAAATTCCCTTGAACACTGATGTGGAGACCCTGTCATGGGAGGTTCCACACACCTTGCACAACCCGGCCACTGCACACAGCGCCCCAGCCCAAACTGGACGTGTCTGTGGTGACAACCTCCCTTCTGGTGACACTGCCCAGCACTACACATAGGGGATACTATCAATAGGCGGTCGTGGTTCAATGTGGACTGAACAAACCTACTGTTGAACCAGGCCTGCATAGGGCCCATGTCCAGGAGAGCCAATGGAAGGTTCTGGGAAGCTGCAGCATTAGGACCAATAAGTTTCTACCATTACTGCTCTGCTGCTATTCTCTGCACTCTGCTGTCCAACAGTGGCCAGCATGGACTCAGAGTCCCAGAACACTTCCAGATAGGAGGCTGCCTGGGAAGGTGTCAGTTGGCTCTTTGCTTGATTCACTGTGACACCCAACTGTCGGAGGTGGCAGGTGACAAGTTCCGTGTGGGTTTCTGCCCGTGCTGGAGACTTGGCACAAATGAGCGAGTCGTCCAGATAATTGAGAACATTGATGCCTCTGAGTCTCAAATGGGCCAGAATAGCTTTCATACACTTCGCAAAGGCATGTGGAGCTAAGGTTAGGCCAAATGGCAAGACACGGAACTTCCCTGAAAGGCGAACCTCAGGTACTTCCTGTGAGTTGGTTATATGGGGATGTGGAAATAGGGGTTGAGGTCCACTGTGGTGAACCAGTCGCTTGGCCTGATTGACTGCAACAGCCGTTGCATCGTCAACATCTTGAACCTTCTCTGTCTCAGATACAAGTTGACCTGCTGAGGTCGAGGATTAGTCTGAGGCCACCATCCCACTTTGGCACTAAGAAATACCTGAAGTAGGACCCTTCCTCCAATTTGAGGGGGTATAGCATGCAAATAGCCAGTTTTTGCAGCAGAGCTGCTACCTTCTGAGACACCACAGCAATCTTGAGATTGGACTACCTTCCCGGGTTAGGGACAACCTCATGTCCCACGTGTGCTTGGAGAAAGGGGCACAAAACTCCCAGAAACTGTAGTTAACTAGCGTCTCCTTGCATGCTGTGGGCCCAGCCAGGAAGAGCACCTGTCTGTCGGTTTGGTACTGGTTCAGTCTATTTAACACTGGGTCGATACTGTTAAGAACCTGTTCGGAACTGGTTAGGAACCTGGTTGGCACCAGGCCAGTTCTGTACCGGTTCAGTGACTTTAGCACTGAGTGGGTACAAGGACGGTACTGAATTGGTGACTTTAGCATGGGGTCAGTTCAGTACCGGTTTGATAACTTTATCACCGGTTCAGTGCAGGAATGGCACCAGGTCGGTCGATGACAGTTAAGTGGCTTTAGCACCGAGTCGGTACCAGGATGGTAGTGGTACCGGTGCGGTAACCTCAATACCGGTATGGTACAGGGTTGGGAGTGAAAGCGGATTGGTGACCTTGGTACCAGCAATTGTGGGTATGGGTCCACCTGTTCGCAGTCACGTGGGTGGCAATGTACAAGGATGCCTATCTGTAAATGCCACTGGCAAAACCACTAAGTTATTATCAACATAAGACTGAGGGAAGCCTACTCATTAGAATGGACTAACAGCCTTGGCAATGGTGATGCTAAAATGCTGTCACCAAAACGGCATCAAGATACTGTGGTTGCAATTGTAAGTAACAGCAAACCGAAGCAAGTATCTGGGTCCTGTGCAGTGCTGCTAGTCAAGCCTGCACGTGGTATCTGTAAACAGACAGAACACAATGAGAGAAGACTTTCTCAACAAAAAACAATAATTCAACAATTACATAAATAAAATAAAACATCTTCTATAGTGCTGTTTAGCAAAAACAAGAAAGAAAATAAGCTCCAGCCAGAGCTATGAAGCTTGGGTGGAGAGCACAATGGGAAGTATCACTAGGAAGGAGCGATTCAAGCAGCTGGCTTCAAGTGGGGCACAATGCCGCAGCAGGAAGTAACTAGCAGTAGGCTATAGTGCACACACTTATGCGTAAATAGAAAACTACTACAGCAGTTACTTTAAATATCACTTATAATTTGTGTAAAAACACAAAAATGTAAAATACCATATTGCTTTAATTTGGTGCCGCCCTCGTATTAATGATGCCCTTGTATTGATGCTGCAGTCATATATCAGCTTTATAATAGAGGCCACCCTTGAATAAATGCCGCTATCAATAAAGAAACATTAAGGTATTTATTTTCTCCCCCCCTACTAAAAAAAAAACACACACACAGTAAACAAATAAACACGCAACACTGACTACGTACATGTAACGCCCCCGAAGAGATGGGAGCCTCAATCTAGCACGTAAATTATAAACAAATGTACACACACACAGTATTTTATGGTAGTACAGTTGTGAAAGAAAATCCAAGATAAACTACGTACAGAACAGCAGTTCTTCTGAAGTTCTCATAGGTGGTTTTGTTGTTTTGTTTTTAGTTCATGTAATTCCCGTACTCAATCCCGTACAAATGAAAACAGTGTGCTTACTATCTATGAGAAGATTTAGTTTCGGTTTCTCTTTCAGAGAAATTACAAACATGCAAGTTACAGTGAGAAAAAAAATAACTGAGTAGGATATATTGACAGAAATCAAGCCGACATTCTGAGGTATTTTTGGTGCAGAAAAAACATCTACGTAACACTCTTGTACTTAGCTGCCACACCAGCATTGTCCCGCCCCTTAACAACCAATACACACTCCTGGTTCACTGATACAGTACTCCCCTGACTTTCCAACTCCCACCTAATAGGCTCTCGGTAACTGTCACCCATAAATAATAATATACTGTAATCAAAGTAGGTTAGCCACACACACTACTACATCCAGGTAGGCTACCATATTATACAAAATAAGCAACCGCGATACTTCTAAAATCTAATAAATTGTGTAATAAAATATTGCAGCTTTTGAAAATCGTAGTATTATTAATAAAGGTCGTCCTCGTATAAAAGCCGCCCTCTTTTAAGCGCTGCAGTCATTTTGATCAATTTAAAATAAACACAGCGGTGCCAAATTGAAGTAATACGGTATATACAGTACTTAGAAGCAACAGTGTACTTATCTGAACAAGGCTCCCCAATCAAGTCAGTCTTGAAAGGAAAAATGGCGCTGAGATCTGTGAGCGGTCTTTCATCCCTCGGGGCGGGGTCACGACTGCGTCACAGGCTCAAAGAGCAGCTTTCAGGATTTGGTTCTTTAGAAGGTAAATACCCTTTCGGTAATGGTTACATTTCATACTTGAAAGGGAACAAATATTGTGTGCTCAATCTCATGTTACCTTAATATTGAGCATCCCAATTCCCTGCATGGCAGATTGGCAGACAGTCTTCTAATGTTTATGGGAAAATATTTTCAAATACATACACATTAAATCTGAACTACCCCTACGTACTGTAAAGAAAGAAAAATAAACGGTGGCAACAGCATGTTGTACTTTTAAAAATAATTCTAAATAGTTTAACCCTTTTAGTGTAGTATACCATAGCAAAACACATTAAAACACACTAAAGAATAGACAAGTACGGTAAATAACTTTGCAAAGCACATACATAGTTTAATAAGCAAGGTAATGGACACAAAGCCACAGTGTGTGTCAATTCCAGTCATTGACATACAAGTATTATCCAGAGCAAAACTTACCACATAGATTGAATCTCCTGTTGAATGATCAAACTGTTACAATGCTTATTTCACATGAAGAGTTCATTAGGAAGGCCAGAAAACCGCAGTGAGACGGCTTTTTTGTTGTTTTTTAGTGATGTGTAATAGTAGATTATCTATGAAATATTAAACAACCAAAGGTGCCGGGATGTATCCACACTGGAGGCTTTTGAGCTCTCAAATTAGTAATTCTAATCACTAATACCTATTTTTTCCAGTACTACTATTTATCCTTATAGGATCATCTGCAGATTGTTGTAAGATTGATAAGCACAGAACTGCAATACCCTTTCCATTTAATATTACATTCAATTCCAGTTATTTTTGGTGGCACAATTATCTCTACCACAGAAGGTTGTGATATACCTTTTTGGTATGTATTATGTATTATGATTACAATGCAGAAAATATTAATTACATTTGACCTGTCCAGAGAACATTGAATGCATTTGCCGTATGACACATCTATAGTATAAATAATAAAAACACAGAAACTGTTCATTGAATATTTAATGTAATCTAAAATATTTTGATTTGTACTGCATATATGCTGTTAATGCTTTTGATGTTAATCACAGCTCTGCATATTTACATACAATAAATGTCGTCAACACACAAACTACATTTAAGGGACTTTGATCGTGCAATAAGAACAAGTGAAGAAATGTCTATTTAGAAATTAGAAATACTTTCTTAACTAACTGTGCTGTGCAGCTAATGGCAGTTATCCAATAAGCCAATTATTTATGGTGATTGAGTAACTGAACCAAGTTAAATCAACAGCAAATCAGATTTTCCAAAACAATTCATGGTTCACATTGTACATTTTTAATTGCGTTCAGTAGTTGGACAGAGGGTCATCAACATTAACAATGTTAGCGGAGTTATGATCATGTTTAAGTTAACATTACTTAATCTGAAAATTATTTTAAATAGTTTAATCTGAATTTGTTTTTGGTCATTTCAGAAGAATGTGTACTAGAAAAAATATTAAGGAGTTACCAAACAAACTAAAACCACATCACAAATTGCATCTCTTAAATAAATGGAAACATCTGTGTAAAATCAATAGCGGCTGGTTAATTCTGAGACATGTGGGCTGTTAATATGAAAACTTTTAACATATATGAGAATATGGATATATATATATATATATAATAATATATATATCATATATAATAGATATATATTATGTATATGGTGTTAAGGACGGACGGGTACCGTTTAAGCTACACGAATACAGTAACCACAAATTGGTGGTGGTGGTGGGGGGGGGGGAGTCACGAAAAAAATGTAAGTTAAAATATAATACAGTATTACATCGAATATGAATACTTGCAGTCACCTCATGTACAGTTGTCCTTGCACTAATACAATGTAACAGGTTGCTTACTTTACAAAGAATTACATTGTTCAGTGTGCATGCTTCAATCTTAAATACAACTATGTTCTATAAAAAGAATCTCAAGCTTTCTTTTAGTAATACTATTAAAAACTGTACCACTATATGTAAAATCAAAACAATCGGAATATTTTAAATTGGCTGTTATTCTCGAATTTAATAGTCGTTCATATAACTAAGGTTAATTGCAGAAGGTACCACCACTATAGTTGCAATGGGAACATAATTAGTACATTTTGTCCCCTTTTTTTATTAAACGACGTTTTGTAAACCCACAGGGTTGTGTCACTAGGGACAATACATAGGGTAAACAAAGTGTAGATGGTGTGCAGTGTAAACTGTAGCTATGTAGTAATAGTAAACTCTATTTATAAATACAGGCCTGCTGCTGGGGCAAACAATATAGCAGGCATATATTTATAGATTATTTGCTGCAAAAATATACACGGTGTTCTTTGTGCCACCGCAAGCTCAAGAACACTATAACATAATAAAACATTAAGGAGTAATTGTGACCACCACCGAATAAGGAAAAACATCTAATCAAAGTCTTAATAATCCATTTGGCAGCTAAAAGCTAAAGGAAATCCTAAAGATTTCTGATTTTAGACTCACTGTAACTGTCAGACTGTCTAAGCTTTGCCAAAGTCGGAACATACACGACATAGAATCAAAAGCCGGTATTAAAATACATGTTTATTTCAAACATTGGTTCCCTTTTAAATAATAGCAAATAAAGCGCCTTTATACCATCCCTACGTGGAACATCCCAACCAGTGTAATGCCCTATTTACTGAATTAGTTTATTTTAGTCCCATTTCATTCACATCAACACTCGTGACACTGCAAAAACAATAACTTGTCCTATGTTGTTGTAATTATTATTAATAATAATAATAATAAACTATTGATAAATATTATATGATTATTATTATTATTATTATTATAATATTATTATGAATAATACTGCACAATGCATGTAACTACGGCTGCAATAAAAAAAAAAAAAAACTGTTAAAACCAGGCTACCCCTTTTCCTACCTGCTACTTACAAAACCTCCATCTGCAGTTTGGATTATCAACTGCTTCGACTGTGAGGGTCTCGGGCTTTTCTCTTTCAATCACCAAACATAACGCCCCTTCATTTATTTTGTATTCAACAGTAACCCGCAACAAAAAGCACGAGATAGATACACCGCGTAGAGCAGCAGGACCTCCTAGTAAAGACAAGATAATTAATTTTCTTACATTAGCTGGGAGTCGTGGGTGGATTCAATCCGGTGTGCATTAATAATGGTTGCTGTGGCAGCGCAGATGATTTTCTCTCTTTGATTCCAGCTGATCTGCGCTAGCTTTATCACTCCCAACGTTTCTGCTACAGTCCCCTTCTCCCTCCGGTGGAGGACGGTTAGATTCGGTCGAGCGAGAGAAACACGTCCCGGGAGAGCGAGTGCACACACTACATATGAATGACAGATAGTCAACAAAAGGGACTGGTTTCAGGTACCTTCGTAGCTAAATGCAGCGTGTGTGCTGTGCTGCTGGTTTGCGAGCTGGCAGTAACACCGGTACACTATCACCACTGCACTTGTGTGACTTCACTATCGCTATGACAATGAACAGTATGATATTGGCGCGTGTGCATTGAGTGCACTCAGTGGTAATGGATGATGTATTTCCCAGGAACTAGTTTTTTTTTTTTTTTTTTTTTTTTTTTAATGGAAAGAATTAATGCATACATTATTGTCGGACCTGGCAGCAGCAGAAATTTTTACTTCCACTGTCATATGTCGTTTGCGGATGACCTATATTTGAAACTATATAAACTATATATAGATAGTATATATATATATATATATATATATTCTATATATATATATATGTGTATGTGTGTGTGTGTGTGTGTGTGTGTGTGTGTGTGTGTGATATCATATGCTAATTCTGTTCTTTCATTCATGTTTCATTTTTTTTTTTTTTTTCCAAAATGGTAATACTGTTCATATGTTCATTAAAATATTCGTTAGGCAATACATACAATAAAACTGCCGTATTGCATGTAAAAAAAAAAAAAAAAAAAAAAAAACGGTTTAGGAAAGGGTAGAATTTTCAGTGAAAACGTGATTGCTCTTAAATCGTGCACGCGCTGCTACTTCATACCTGGCTGTGACTCATTGTCTAGCAATGGGACATGGCGCGTGCTTATCTGAATTTTACATCTGCCTATGGTTCTTAAAAAAAAAAAAAAAAAAAAAAACTTTTGATCAGCTACTCACTCTGGGCTAGATGTGATAGCTTCTGGGGAAAGACCTGCATCCAGTGCTTTACAGTAATGTACATTCATGCAACTGACGTTTTCACACAGGTTTCCTGCTAGAAGGTACAGAAATTCAAGTGAAAGCAAAACAGTAACACTATTGTAAAAATGTAATCTAATCTAGCTGTGAAAAATGCAGTGTGACTATTGGGTAATATGTGGTCACTTATGTGGCCTGCTTATGTAGAGTGTTTAAACCACACTCTTTAAACCACCTCCCATCTATTATAAAACAGTTCAATTAGAGACTATTGGGTTAGGAACCTCTTCACTGTGCTTTAGAGATTAACATAGAATGGACCTGCTTTTTTTCCAGGATAGTAGTCTTCTTTTTTTGGTTTGTTGTGTATTTACAGTTTGTTTACAGTGGAGTTTTATCCCAAAATGGACATTTCCATGCAGTTTAACAATAATTACCTTATTACTAATGTAGCGTGCACGGGGGAAGGCAGCAGCAGGGCTGGTAGGTGACGTAATCACATACACTATATATCGCTACACTGTATTTCATCCTGTTTTTATTTTTATTTTGGCAACAAAGCAATGATTCATAATTAAATAACTAATTTGTTCAAGTACTGTAGCATGTTTTAATAAGAGTGACTGGTGATAAAAAATAAAATATTCTTTTACAATCTTACCCACCTTTGATTAGAACAGTAACACTCTCATTTTATCAGTGTCATTTGATCAGTTTCCTTTAATTGTTAACTTCAAAACAGCATGCATCTGGCTACATTCTGATCCTGAACATGTTTATGATGTATGAAAGAAAAGGCTTAATGGTTATCAAAGTGATTGAAAATAACATGTGGGATAGGGAGTAGCATGTGTATCTTTGTAAATTAACACAAAAGGGTTTTCAGTACTGGTGTCGTAGGTAGTAGACTGGGGGGAAAGTGGGTCTTGCGAGCACAGTAAAGCAAAAGGAAGGCCCGGCAGCAGTTTGATTAAAGGGGAGGTTAACTACGTGAATCAACATTGTCTATCTGGTCATTTTATTTGCCAGATCGTATGGTAATGTGTTCACACACCACTTTCTTTTTTATTTATTTATTTTCTTTCTGTAAAATATATGTGCGATGCAAAGTGTTCAGTTATACTATAACTTATGTTCTCTTTATACTAGGCCTACTGTTAAACACTTTTCAGCTTTTTTTTTTCTGTCTGTAAAAATGTCATTGTTAATCAGATTTAGTTGATGTGTGATGGCAAGGACTGTATATTAAAAGGTTTTACATGTCAAAATGTTTTGTCTGTACTGTACTGTTTTTGTATGATTGTATGTACATTATAATGACATACAATCATTCAATATTGTAGTACTGCAAGGTCTATTATTATTTTGTCAGTAGGCCTAATATTAATCACAGTTTACAAAGACGAAACGTTAACATCATAGTTTAAAAAAAAAGACATCAAACATGACAGCTAAATTAGTTAAACACGTTTTTTTGTGTGTGTGTGTTTGTTTTGTTTTATTTGAATAGGAACAATTTTGTCACGTAGTTTGGAAAATAAAAATGAGTACTGTCTGTAAAAAAAAATGAAGAACAAAGTGCATAATAAACATACAAGTGCATCAGTGATTGTTGTGCATTGTGGCCTAAGTTAGTAACCGCAGCATGGAGCTCAAATTTGTCCATGACTGAAAATCGTGCTTTAACTTTTTGATAATCTCTTGCATACCTATCCTTACAGTACAAGCGGCGTTTCAAATAAAGTCATGTCTCCTGTGTGGCAGTGAATTTCTCACACCCTTCTACATGTGGTGTCAGAATGGGATTCACTGGCATTGCCCACACAAAGCAGTGCAGTACACGGGGAGCAGGATGGATGCTGACCAGTTTACAGCTATGATGGAGACATAAGCAGCGGGGCTTCTCCCGATAAAGTAGGAAATAGTGGGAGCCCGGCCATATCTGCAGCCAGGTAGTGTATTACCATCTCCTCAATGTCTGGGAGGGACACTGGGCAGTGTTGCTTTTCCCAGACTTCCCATCACTCTCCATCTCTGGCCCACAGGAGGTTGATCACATCAGGGAGGGCCTCTTCAGCATTCCTCCCAGGTTCCACCAGCCAATGGGACCTCTCCCCCTGATGCCGGATGCCATGTGTGGCCCTGGCTGAGTGGGCGGTACCTGACCTCGCCACACAGGAAGCACCACCCTTCCTCATTCAGACAGATGAGGCAAACACCCGGCGTGGTAGAGATGCGACGGGACCTGCTCAGCTGTTGCTGCACCTCCTGCTGCTGCTGTTGCTGCTGCTACTTTCTCCGGCCGCTTTTCCCCATTTTATTTTTTTTCCAAACAAAAAAAACACTCCTGGTCTGACGCTAGGAGGCGCTGTTGTCCCGTTTCTGACACCAACTGTGAACAGTATGGCTTTGTAGGGGTGACGTCAGACCAGAAATGCAGACTCCAAACAATTAGGAATGCGGTGAATCTGTGACGCTACGGGGTCCAGGGTTTTACTGTAAATAATAATAAACAAAAGATTTAAACAAAACACACAAAACAGGACACGGCACTTGAGGCCAAAATAAAAATGTAAACAAAACAGACAAAACTAAACAAGACAGTGGACGAACAGACAAACAAATACCGGGCTGGCACTTGTAGCAGCACGTTGTAACAATTGTTCTCAAACCCAAAAAAACTCCTTCTCTCTCCCGTTCTCCACTCACGAACACACAACCCCCAGTGAGTGAAAACATATTGCTTTTATGCAGCTGTACCGAGATTCGATTGCTAATCAATCATTCAATTGGAGTCTTTGGGTACAACTGCAAGTGAATTAATAAAAGTGCAATTACCTGTGCTCACATATTATTTTACTTGCACGTGAAGTGCTGTGCAATCCTTGTGCCTAAATACAAAAATATACATTTTAAACACTTGTGCTCGCAAACCATGTTTATATCCTGTGTATTTTATACATAAACACCAACATTAAAACATTACATACAACAGAAAACACTTATAAACATAAAGGGATGGGACACTCCTCCACAGACCTCATCCGACCAGGTAAGGCTGTTCCATTTTGTTATTCCTGTGTCAATGGATGATACACAAACCCAGGCTCTCTTAGATTCAGGGTGTAGTCAGTCCCTGATACAAGATAGCTTAATCTCACGGGGCATAACCAAATAACGGTATAGCTGCATATTAAATGTATTCATAGGGATGTGCGCACTTATCCCAAGATGCATGTGAATTAAAAAATGGCCAGCAGGTGACGCACGTGCAATTGGGCTTGTGTTCTCGGGGCCAGTGCCTCTAGTTCTGGGGCAGGACTGCGAACAGGTCAAAGATCGGTTGGCTTCTGTGACAGCTCCATCCTCCCTATTGGCTAAGAAAGAGGAAGTAATTGGAGAGTTCTCTCAATTTTGAGACCAGGCATGGTATTGCCATAGATTTAAACCCCGAAAAAATAAACGGGAACACCGGGCTGCTAAGAATGAGGGCTGGCAATGGAGATAGTCCGAGAAGTTTTAGGTGGGGGCGATTGGTGAAGAGTCTGGGGGGGAGGCCGCGGAGCCAGAGCAGGGGTCTGAGTCGACTGCCTCCGTTCAGGATAAACCCTATCCCAAGCTGGAATCCATGGGAGCTGATTTTTTAGCTCGCTCCCGTGATCTCCGACTCCAGCAAGGACGAGACGACGTGCTGGGCAGGCTCTTTGACCAAGTGGCTTTGGTTAGTGGTCGGGTGGTCGAGCCCAGACACACCGCCATGTACACTAACTTTGCAATTAATCGAGATCTTTTGTACCATGTTGAAAAATTACCCCAGACAGGGGAAGTGCATCACCAGTTGTTCATTCTTCAGCCCTTTAAGGAAGATTTGTTGTAGCTGGCTCATGCTATTCCCCTGTCTGGTCATTTGGGAGGAGACAAGACCAAAGCAAGGCTAATGACATGGCTTTGTTGGAGTTGGATGGTGACATCAGGCATTTTTGCGTACGCTGCGGGAAGTGTCAGAAGGGCAGCCATAGAGCCATCCCATGAGCACCATTGGTGCTGTTGCCACTAATGGAAGCTCCTTTTGAGTATATTGGAGTAGATATAGTTAGAGAGGAGTGCAGAGAGGAGTGCGGCAGGATACACGCACCTATTGGTCATTTTAGATTACACTACACATTATCCAGAGGCCATTCCCCTCTGATCTGCGTCCGTAAGTCTGTTGCCAACGAGCTCATGAAAGTGTTCTCCCAGGTGGGGATCCCCAAGGAGATACTGACCGACTAAGGTACCAACTTTATGTCCCGGCTAGTCCAAGGAATATGTAAACTTTTGGGCATTAAGACCATTAGGACCTCAGTTTACCATCCTCCGACCAATGGTTTTGTGGAGTGTTTTAATAAGACTGTCAAAAACATGTTGCGCAGATTTATTGACAGTGACGTGCGCTACTAGGACTAGTTGATTCCTCCCCTTCTCTTTGCTATCAGAGAAGTACCTCAGGCTTTTATGGGGTTTTCACCATTCGAGTTGCTGTGTGGGCAGAGACCCGGGGGTGTGTTTGATCTGGTCAGAGAGATGTGGGAGGAATAGCAGGATAATTCTACCAATACTATCTTGAGTCTTTAGGAAAATGGGTGCATGATAATTTGTAGCAGGCTCAATGCAGAGAAGAGACCCAATATAACGGGCAGCCTGGTTATGCACGTTTCAGCCAGAGAATAAAGTGCTTCTATTGTTACCCAGCTTGGAGTCTAAACTTCTGGCGATGTGGCAAGGACCTTTTCAGGTTACACACCTGATTGGGACAGTCATCTATGAGATCTGCCAGCCGGTGCAACAGAGAGAAAAGCACATTTATTCATGTAAACCTCTTGAAGCCCTTGTTCAGGAGGCTTTGTTAGTGGCGCAAGCAGACCTGGGACCTGATCTTTCAGTGTTGGCGAAAAAGGGGCCAGTACAGATTACAGATAATCTGACACCAACACAGAAATGTCAGACTTGGGCGCTGGTGGCTAAGTTTCCTGATGTATTTTCTCCTGTCTCGGGGCAGACTCAAGTAGCCCACCATCAAATTGAAGTTGAGAGGCCATACCGTATACCTGAATGCAAAAGGCAGGTAATAAAGGTGGAGATTGACGGGATGCTCAGACTGGGTGTAACAGAGGAGTCCCAAAGTGGCTGGAACAGTTTGATTGTTTTAGTGGATAAACTGGATGGGTCAACTCGATTTTGCATTGACTTCAGCCGAGTTAATCCTATACCCCGTGTAGATGAGTTGCTGGATCGTCTAGGCACGGCTCATTTTATGATGACACTGGATTTAATGAAGGGGTACTGGCAGATACCCCTGACCCTGGAATCCAGAGAGAGGACAGAATTTTCGATTCCCTTTGATTTGTACCAATTTAGGACCGTGCCCTTGGGGTTGCACGGAGCACCAGCCACTTTCCAACAGATGATGGATCGCATTTTGCGGCCACATCACCAGTATGTCGCTGCTTACATAGATGACATGGTTATCCACAGTGAAGATTGGCCGAGTCATCTGTGTAAGGTTAGCGGCGGTACTGTAATCCTCGCAAAGAAATGTGCCATTGGGAAGAGTGAGTCAGAGTATTTGGGGTATTGAGTAGGGAGTGGCCAAATCAGGCTGCTGGTTGCTAAGGTGAAAGCCTTGGCTGACTGGCTGGTACCTACGACCAAAACGCAGGTGCGCTCTTTCTTGGGACTAGGGGGCTATTATAGGAAGTTCATCCCGAGCTTCGCCACACTCACTGCTTCCTTGACAGACCTCACCCGGAAGGCTGCCCCAAATACAGTTCACTGATGCGTCAGAGACAGGTCTCGGGGTCTCTCAGTAAAATGGGCAGTCCAGTCACTCTGGTACTACCTCCTGGGTCAACACTTCACCCTAGTTACAGCTCATGCCCCCTTACCATGGCTTCACTGAATGAAGGATAACAACACCAGAATCACACGGTGGTACTTGGCCCTGCAGCCCTATGCCTTCAGGGTAGTCCATCGAGCAGGGAACTGCATCAAAACGCAGATTTGTTTTTCTCTCAGGAAGGCATGGGGGGTGTAGGATTTGCGAATGGACCATTCTGAGGGGGAGTATATGTAACAGAGAAGATCTGTGCTGACTGTCTGGCGCATGCATGGTACTGCAGGACAAGAGCAGCAGCCTCGTAAGATCCACCTGTCAGTCATGGCGATGACACGGGGGGGGGGGTTTGTTGGCTTTCCCTCTCTCTGAGTGGCTGAGAGGCAGGCCTTGGGGGATTGCTCGGCCCATAAGTACTGCACTTGGTTATGCATACGGGTGGCTGTGATTAAGAATACAAAAAGACGCTGGCTGAGAAGGTCGGTGTAAACATAGACCAGGCAGGAACACCAGCGGTTGGAGCGAGCGACTAAAATAGGCAAGCACGGCTGTGGAAGACAGCCTGCCTAGAGAAAGAAGACCATATAAAATAAAGTATTATGTATCCGAGGGGACGTGTGTAGATATACAGGGAATTCTGGCCACCCCAGTTTATAGAGAATAGCCAAGCGTAGGACGTAAGCAGCACTTTTGTTTTGAAATTTTATTACTGTGTTTTATTTTCCCTTTCTCTTTCATCTTTTGTTTTCATTGTTCTTTTGAGCACCTGTGAGTGTGGGCCTGACTACCACTGTCAGTATTCAGGCAACGGACAAGAGCACCCTCTGTGGGCTACAGAGAAAATAAAGGAAAAAAGAAAATAATAAAACTGGGCACCTGTGCGGTGTTGCAATGAAATCTTCTGACTCCCGTATGTGTCAATGAATTGCCCACCACCCTTCACAGTTCAGAATCTTCAAAATCTGTTCGGGAACTGTGCATTTGCTCAAAGCACATTTCACAATTTGATTATATTGCTTTACTCAAAGACTGAATACTCAAATATCACTATATAAACATCCACATGGAAAATATTTGTTTTTATTACCATGTTCAAATTAAACAGTATATATTTCCTCAATAATAAGAATGAGACATTGTGGAAGGATGTGGGTATTCACTGACATGGGAGAAAGAAGTGTATTTGTATATACACACCACACAAGTGCCCAGTTTTATTTGTTTCTTTTTTATCTACAGGGATTTATTTTAGCACGCAGAGGGCACTGTTGTCCGTGGCCTGAGTACCGACAGCGGTAAGCAGGAAAACAGGGTTACCAACTCAGGTACAGTCAGGTTAATGCTGGTGCCCTGACAGGTGCTCAAAAGAATAATGAAAACCTAAGGCGAAAGAAAAAGGGAAACTAAAACACAGTAATAAAACTACAAAACAAAAGGGCTGCTTATGCAGTGTCCCCACTGCCGCTATGCCAATCAGCTCAGGTCTCCGTCCTACACTTCGCTGTGCGCTATACACCAGGGTGGTCAAAGTTCCCCTATCACTACACACATCCCCTTGGGTACGTAAAAATATATTTTAATAATTGGTTTATTTAAGGCTGGCTGTCTTCCTCAGCCGTGTTTGCCTGATTTTGGGTCGTTCCAACCAATGGCGTTCCTGCCTGGTCTATGTTTAGCCCACACACCCTCCCCCACCTCTCTATGTCATCGCCATGACTGACAGGTGGGTCTTACGGAGATGCTGCCCTCGTCCTGCAGTACCACACATTCGCCAGACAGTCAGTACAAATCTCCCTGTTACAGATGTTAAATTACAGAACTGCACTTAATAAAATAAATAAACCAGAGGATTAAAAGTCAAAGCACACAGACAGGCACCTCTACAGTGTCCAAGAAATGGGGAATAAAATATTTAAAAAAGACTAGAAAACAGATAAACTTCTCATTTATCTACAGTTTGCAGGAAATTAATAAGATGTTCATTGAAGTATTTTGTTCATTAATGTTTAGTTTTGTAGAAAGCTGTTATTACTATTATTTTTCTTTATGAATCTTAATGATCTTTTAGTGCTATCTCTCTAAGTCTTTTAATTATTGCCTTTAGTTCTCCTTCTTACTACTCACACTCACAACAAACAACAGTGCCCATTTTTATATCTCCCGCTTTCCCCCCATGTCTCACACCATTGGTCCATTCAAAACATAATATGTAAATGAGCTCTGGTGATTGGTTCCTTCTCCCCATTCGCTAACGTGAAGATCCGCTCTCATAGCCTGAACGGGCCAATCAAGCCGGCACCCACATAAAAGAAACAGAGCAGTACGCACTCGCCACACATTCTAGCACAGACTCACACTCAACATGTATGAATAGAATTCCATCCCTCTCCCCAGTCTCTGATACAGTCCATGTTGCCTGTGTGGATGTGGCTGCCCACACCGCTACAATACAATTTGTGTTCAGAATTTCAGCAGTCGATTAGCAGGTAGAAAGCAAGTGTTCTAACAGCTTTATAATGAATTGTAAAATCAAGTCATTGTTGTGCATGTATGTCTGTGTGTCAAATGGAAAGGCACTTAACTTTCAACAGTGAAGACGTACAGTAAAGAAAGATTGCTTTGCACACTCGAAACAGCAGGTTAACCAAATGTATGTACATTAAATATTCTTAACATAGTCCCATATATTATGAGAAACAAGTACACAAAAATAAAACAGACAAAATTCAACACAAGATGTATTAGTAGGATTTTATAAAGTAATGCATAAAATTTCCGGGTATAATGACCTACAAGGGAAGTGCTTCCGGAGAATAAGGGCATGACACGAGGTGAAGCATACTCGCGCTATGCAGAGGCACTGAAGTCAAACTTTTTTTGTTCGAAACTAAAGAGGTCCGAGCAGGGGTTTTTGCAGGGGTTTTTGCAGCATATATATATATATATATATATATATATATATATAGATATAATATATTATATATATATATATAAAATATATATGAATTGCTTATGCCACCCCACTTTAACCACTGCTTGGGTCGCCAGCTGTTCATTGACGGACATACAGTTTTAACCGAATTTCTAGTGTCTGGTCATAACCACTGACCAGACAAAAAAGTCTGGTTCTTGCGAATCTTGCTTACTCACTGTGACTTGCCTTTGGGTATTTCCATTCTCACTGAACCAGTCCTTTCAACACTCCACTGTGAAAACATTTGTTTTTTTTGGTTTTCTTTTGGATTTTTTTTACTATTGGTCCATTAGGTTCGAGAACTGCACTGAAATGTATTCTACGTTATTTTGCCATTCACAGCTTAATGGGATACAATTACTGAGTATCTATATAAAAAAATTACACACAGCTTTTATATTTTGTGTTCTGCATGGCCCATACAATAAATAGACACTCCTAAGTAATACATTTTTTGATATAAAAAATGAGGCTAACTCTGGAATTTCAAAACATAAAAAAGCACAAAACAGATTCACGTGTGCTGTTTGCATTTCACAAAGACCCCTTCTTTGAATGAGGCAAATATAACAGTATTTTTGCCTGCCGCTGTTCAGAGTGTGGGCTTAATGCCCTTCTACCTGATATATAAATGCAGCTTTTTAGACTAACACTGGTTTTCCTCAAAATCGAAAATATTTGAACGTTTTACTAATTTACATGTAATGGAATAATGACGTTTACAGCTAAATATCTTTGGCATTTGGTAGTGTTTGAGTAAGGTGATGTGCATAAATATTTATTAGAGGCTAGTCTTAGTTCTGATACAGTAGTTTTTATTAAAATAGCTTAATTCAAATGCAAGTCACATGCTCTTACATACAGGAGAACAACAAAGGCACTAGATAAATACAGTTATATTAGAATGTTATAAACTATGTGAAAACATAACTTCTTCTTGCCACTAAGTTATTTCTTGCAAGTTTTATACCATTTAAACTGTTTTATTCACCTTGAAAAAATGCCCTGCGCCTTTGCACTTGCTTCAGAATAGGACCCTAGTGTGGTTATCTAGAAATACTCAGTATGTTAATTGGCTATGTGATTCTTCATAATATTAAAAATAAACATCTGATTGAGAACCTAAATGACTGACTTTGAACAAGGTCTGTGGCGATGATGTCTCTTTAAGCACCAGTTCAGTTAAACCTTATTCCCCTTAGATGCAAGTTCCTAACAATGTGATTGTGGAGACATGAAGTAGTATGTAAAACATAAAACTTATTAAAAACTTCATATGTCAATGATGACCTTAATGCACTTACATGGGATTAAATCTTGAATGCCTCCAAAAATTAAAAGACCACAATTCAAGTTGGATTGGATTGACAGTCAGATGAAATCATTTCAGCCTTTGAGACCACAAGCTTGGCAAAGAGTAATGGATGGAGACGATAAGATTGTTTGTTGTACTATTAATCCAGTGCTTAAATACTGCAGTGCATCCATGGGATTAGTAGGCCTAACTAAAACAGGGGCATGATCTATTGAAATCCACTATTCAGTGGCATTCAGCTGTTAGAGCTTAATGTATTTGGAACAATCTGGAATAGGCTAAAATATACAAAATATTTATGTTTGCTGTAAACCTCTTATTTATTACTGCATTTATTATAAAATAAACTCTGCCATGATTTATTTTAAAAGAATAACTGTTTTTCATCTGGGAGCAAACTTTTTTTTTTTAAATAAACAGTGAAACTTGAGAACCCTGTCATATTTAAAAAGATTTAAATTTACAAATAAGGCCAGAGATAGTATTTGTGCCCCCATGGATCAGTGCTAAAGCAGAGTGTTAGCTACTGTATTATACTTATAAGGTAAAAAACAGGCACCATTAAGGATTGTTGGATATCTCAATCTCAACCTTACTATCGTTGTTTTTACATTCACCAAAACACTATGACAAAAACACTTCTTGTTAAAAGATATAGCTCACACTTTCCAAACATACCTGTCTTCTCTTTACTATGACTGTTTGTTAAATACAAACTAGGTCACAGCAAAAATTCAAAGTTTTCTTTTAGTTCTACCCTGAGAATATGACTTTTAGTAGGGTAGGGGTGGTATTATTATTATAGGCTTTAGTTTTGGTTTACCATTGTGAATATTACTAGCAATCCACCAACAGGGCTCAGTAAAGCTTGTTTGTGTTTTAAATGCTTACATTATTTAACAAGTGAAAACAAAACAGCTCTGATAGCATGTGTGCTGCTTGACACATATAGGGCAAAACATACTCCCACACAAACCTCTAAAGGGTTCCAAAGGATTTTAATGAACGTTCTCAATAAATACAACAGTCTGTACAAGTTATGATCTATACTAATTCATTCATTCTGAAAAATAATACTACAACAATGTAATTAAGACAAAGGCAAAGCTGGATCTGGTCAGTGGCCCAGGTATTTATCTCTAGAACTCGGGTGTCATTGTTTATAATCTCTTCTCACAAATACATTACAGCCTGTGGTCTTGCAGTCTTCTTCTTTCAGCATTAAATAAAACAATTCACCATGGGTCTAGCTTTACAACCCACTTGGCCACAAGTTAAAAGGGTATCTAAAGTATGTCAAATGCTTCCAATTATTCAAGCTGGGTACACAAGGAGTGGTTCATAATAACAGTTAAGTGGTTTTGCTGGCAAAATGCAAAGTGCTACATGGAACAAGATCACTATAATCCTTAAAACACTCAGAAAACCCAGCAGTTTTAATTCTAAGTCAAACCAACACCTTACCCAATGTTGTTGAATTCATGTACTAGCGTTCCTTTAATCCCCAGTGTAAAGCGATGCTTGCCTAGCTCATGAGTTTCCTCAGAACGGGAACACAGAGAGCAAATCTTCATACTTTAAAACATTCCAAATTGTATGGAAACTAAACCATATGTCATTCACTCTGAGCTTAGCCTTGTGATAAACTGCAGTACAGTGCCATTTCATGTACTTGTTTGTAATATCTCTAGCACTTTCAAACGCTCACTTAAAACTGTAAATTTGTTTAACTCAACATTGATTTATGAGAGCTAGGTCTTTCATACATTATAGAGAAGTATTACATTTTAGGATTTCATAAATATCATATAACTTTAGTCTTACCTAGAGAGCTGAACTGCAGAACCTTAAAAAAACTCATATCTGATCGAGAGGCCAGTTGACAGTTATAGGAGTGAAGTTGTTCCCTTGAATCAAGTGTTATATTGGGTGCAAAAAAAAACTACAAGGGTGTAACTGTTGTATATAAGTGATTAAATACTATTTGTACTATTTATCAAATCAGGAATGTGTATGATTTACAATGCCCAATAACTTCAAGGTACTGTAACTAAGACGAGTAGACAAATGTTTTTTTTTTTTTTTTTAACTAGCTGAAACACTTGTCTACTTTTTTAAAGTTTTACCTTATTATTTACAACCAATTAGTATTGCTTATTTTTTGGTTTGCCTGATTTATAGTTACAGTATTACATTCATATTACTCATAATCTACCTTCCTTGCACTCCTCCACCTGGGACTATTACAGTGCCCTCCGAAAGCATTGGGACAGTGAAGTCTAACCTGTTATTTTTGCTTTACAGTCAAGCAATTTGTATTTGTGATCATGAGATTAATATGAATAATAAGTAGAGTAATATGTTTTATTTTTGGGTAATTCATTGATCATAATAGAACAAAAACATACGTTATGTTCAACCCACTTATTTCAAGTGACCATAAGTATTGGGACACATTCACTTTAAGAAACTTTCAGGGTGTAAAAGTCAGTATTTGGTTGCATATCCCTTTGAGGCAATAACTGCACGAAGTCTGCGACCCACTGAGCTTACCAAACTCTTTGTGTAATCATTTGCGATGCTTTGCCAAGCCTTTGCTGCAGCCATTTTGATTCATTGTCTATTCTTGGGGAGTGCTGACTTCAATTTTTTCTTCATCATGTAAAATGCATACTCACTTGGATTCAAATCTGGAGACTGACATGGCCAGTCTAAGATTTGCCACTTTTTATTCCTGATGAACACCTTGGTTGCATTGGCCGTATTTTTTGGGTCATTGTCAAGCTGCATGGTGAAGCGCTGCCCGATAAGTATGGAAGCATGTTCTTCTACATAAGCAGACAAAATGTTTCTGTAAACTTCAGAATCCATTCTGCTGATGCCATCATTAGTTACATCATCAATAAAGATGAGTGAGCCAGTTCCAGAGGTGGGTATGCATGCCCAGGCCATGGCATTACCTCCACCATGCTTCACAGATGAGGTGGTGTTCTTTGGAGCATCTACAGTTCCTTCCACACTTTATCCTTTCCATCACTTTGGTAAAGGTTTATCTTGGTCTCATCTGTCCATAAAACTTTGTTCCAAAACTCTCCTGGCTCATCTTCATACTTCGAGCAAATTCTAATCTGGCTTTTCTCTTCTTGGTGCTGATGAGAGGTTTTATGTCTTGTGGTGTAGCCTTTGTACTTCTGCTGTCTCAATCTTCAGTGAACTGTTGATTTTGATACCTTCACCCCTGCACTCTGGAGGTTGTTGCTGATTTCACTGACAGTTGTTTTAGGGTTTTCCTTGACAGATCTGATAATGTTTCTGTCATCAACTGTAGGTGTTGTTCTTGGCTGACCCGGTCTTGGCTAATTGGTAATTATACCTGTGGTTTCTTTCTTCTACAGTATATTCCCAATTCTTGATTTTGGTACGCCCAATTTCTGTGCTATGGTTCTGACTGAGATTTTCTTTTCTTTCAGCTTCAAAACTGCCTGCTTTTCTTTAACAGAAAGTTCTTTGGATTTCATATTGATTTTCGACTATGGACTCAAAACACTGATGTCAAAGTGAGACAGGTTGATAGGATGTTCATAGGTTTTTATGAGGGCCTAATTACCCATCAACAAACTCCTGATCAACAAGAGCCACCTGTCAGCCAATTGTCCCAATACTTTTGCTCCTTCAAAATAAAGAGGTTCAACTATATCCATTTGTTTAATTGACCAAAGAGGGTAGAACTGAATTGACTTTATTAAAAATAAAACACTTAGGAGTTGTACTTATCAGTCATGTTTTTTTTTTTTTTTTTTTTCAGGAAAAATGATTATTATTAGGAGTTCATAGTGAAAATCACAGTTTAGACTTCACTGTCCCAAATACTTTTAGAAGGCACAGTACCTATTTTGTTTACAAAGGAAAAAAAAAAAAAAAGATAGCCCTACTTTAATGTCTTTAATGACTTTTATATAACGTTGAGGCACTAATTTATTGGTTTCTTACTGAATACATGGTTTAAAATGACTGACAGGTTGGATCTAGTCATCCAAGTTGTCAGTTGCCTTTGGATACATGCGTCACTCTCAAATTTATTTTAAGAAGAAACCCTTTTTAACAACCACTCAATTCCATGTGTACCTTAAGGGGTTCAATATTATGCTATTTTCGTAAAATAAATAAATAAATAATAAAGAAAAACATGGGTTAGAAACTACTATGCAATATTAATAAATATTGAGCCCGGGCAGCCTGAGTTACCTATTGATGTAAAATGAGTGGATTTTACCAGAGGATACCACTTGCACTCTATGAAACCAGCAGTGTTGTTTAACCTTTTTTCATTATGTTTTTGAAGAACTGAATAAAACATATTACCAGTAATGTTGCATACTATAAAATAGTATACAGTTTTTCTGTGTATTGGACATTTATTGCAGCATTAATTGTTTCTCGTCACCCTTATTCTCACTGATGAGCCTCTGTTGTCAAGGCATATGGTTGAGTTACTTCCTAAAGTGAGTTAGGGGCTACTGTGGCACCTCAAAACTTTTTCATCTTCTGTATCAAATGCATATTCATTTTGTTGTACACTAGAAATACAAAGAAACAGTCAAATGAATGAATAGATATAAAGGACTATACTTAATTTAACAGACAAATAAGTGTTAATATTTTTTGTAGCCCCACAAGTTTCTTTAAAAAAAAATCTTCTTTTTAAAAATATCTTAACTTTTCTTAAACATGCCTAATTATGCAGTGAACTAAGCCCACAGTTACAGAACAAAGCGTATATAGAGAATAATGCATGGGATAATGTGTGATATAATAAATTAATGCACACGAGGGCATCCCAAGGGTGGGCATTACATTCTCACTTATTACATACTACCCCATGCTAGGATTTACCTAGCCCTGGTACAAGATTATGAAGTAGACCAGGAAAAAAAGGCTTAGCTGCAGCTTCTAACCTAAAGAAAACCTTAAATACATCAGCAACAACATTTGTATTGGTCAAAAAACTTTTTTATTTTTGTTTGTTTGTTTTTTTCTGTGAACAAGACAGTAATCAATCAAATAACGATATATTCACACTTGTTAAGAATTCATTATGTAACAAGATTAATCAATCTGATTAATATCTTGATTTAATTAATATTGAAATATATTAATAGCTTAAAATCAGTCATAACAATGTATTAATCATAGCCATCAATTGATTTTTTTTCATTCATACTATAAAGTACAAAAGTTAGTATGAAAAAGTTAGTATAATGTGACAGGTGCTGTGAAACTCAGGAAAGAATAAAAATGTAGCACTCTGATTAGCTGAAATACTTTACAGCATGGTGATGCAGAGTTGTTGTCGGCATGAGAAGGGATGTTGGTGTGGTTCAGTTGTGCGTATGATGTGAAAGATTTCTGGGGGTGCTGCTGGGTAGGAACATATTTTAAACAGGCTCCGGTCTAAAATAAATTCCAGTGTGGAATCTCTGATGATGCTGAAGGTATACCCCATAGTTTTTATCATCAGAGGGCCACCTTGCAGAAGAGCAAGTGCTATGAGTATATCAATATGTATAAAGCTACGATATTGTATTTATGTGACAAACTTAGGATTTAGGTCATGCATTGGCAGTATCACTCACAGCCTTGTCATTCTTTGCCACTGGTTATTTATGTGATATCCTATAATACACTCAAGTGTTATTAATTTGCATATAGTGCAACTGGTTTAATAAAACTATTATTTAATTAATGCTTTAATATTATTGTTGTTGTTATTGTTGTTGTTAACAATACCAAAACATGCATTTACAAAATTAATTAAAATGCGTTCTCTACCTTTTTTCTTTTTCCCTTTGTCCTGATATACTTGCTTTATTATTATAGTCTCTTAAATGTATCTCCTCTTCTTTCTACATATCTCTTGAAACACACATTTGTCTTGTTTTTCTCCACCTTTGCTGCCTTTCAATCCCACCTGTCCATTGATTGAAATCTTAAAATTACAATCATTTGCATAGGATACGTAAAAATACCTTCCTGCTAACTTCAAGCTGACAACACCAACTATAGGGTTGCTGGAGTCAGATACACAATAAGTTTTTAAGTTTTGTCTCACAACTTGACTTATATAGGGGTCTATGTGCAAAGATAAACACTGATTAAGCACCGAGTAACTCATTTGACATCACTCTTCATTTGATTACCTAGCTCATCAGTGCTCAGCGGCAATAAATAGAACCCTGAGCAGAGTGCTTGTTTCAGTATCCCTTAATGTGCATATCCTGAAACACTGTTTTTAATGAAATAAATCCTCAACACCAGTTTACATAAACTCTTGAACCAGTATTCTCATGAACCAGCTTGACCAGCTGAAAACCTGTGCTACCAGCTCTATGAACACATTGTGGCAGACTATGGGGAGGGGAGAAGAAAATGTAGTCAAGGAGGGGATAAAGGACTAAATCTCCCAGAATGCCATGGGAGTGAGCCAGGAGGGGGTACACCTGCCTCCCATTAGTATAATGAAGCCCTGCATAAAAGGGTTGCAAACCCTGTAGTCAGTGCTGTGAAGCCCTGTGTTGTAAAAGAAAAAAAAGGTAGTATGTGAACCTTTTTATTTGTGTTGTAACCTGAAAAAAAAAAGGCATTCTGGGAGATGCAGTTCTTTATCCCTCTTGGACAAAATTTTCTTCTCCTCTCTTAGTCTGCCACAAAATCTAAACAGAAAAAAACAGTGCTGGTTATGCTGGAATTCCCAACAAAACCTGACTATATTTTACTTTTAGTTCCTCTTGCTGATCTGTACAGTATATGGAATTAAAATCCCTTATTTAACCACAAATAATCAGGAATTCTTTGGTACTGAAAGTACCGTACACTGCAGGACTACATATCCCAGAATACTTTGGAGCCTGAATTAGAGCCTGAATGGGAATCACGTAGCTATGAGGTAAAGAGACGCACCTGCCTATGATTAAGCAGGCAGGTGTACATAAGCAGGTCAGAATGTTTGTTAGTTGTCTGTCTGCCTATGTGCATAGACCTGTGCAGGGGAATCTTTATTAAAAGGTAATATCATTGTGTGTAACTTGTCTTGTGAACAAGTAGTGTGTAAACCAGTAAATGGCTGAGCAGTCTGGTTTTAACTAGTGCTCCAACTTGGAGTTAGGTTTTTATTTTGTATGGTTTTTGTATAAACAAACATACAGGCACTGCCTTGTTTACACCAATCTGTGGTCTAGAGTACTTCTTTTACACTAAAAGACATCGAAACAGGTCCCGAGTGAAAAAGCATATCTCACTTTGTCACATATGGTGGAGACCGTGGGCATCACTTTCAATTGTCTGTGTGTAATAGAAAAAAAAGAAAAGGAAAATGAAGAGTGACTCAAGCCACACCGAGTTCCCTTCATCCACAGAGCTGGAGATTTTTAGCAAGATTGCTCATACCCAGAGCCAGAGAGACAGGAGCTGCTGTTGTGTGCAGAGCCAGTGAGAGAAGGGCCACTGTCTCCAGAATCAGAGGTAAAGGCCCCGCTGTCTCAGAATCTGAGGCAGAAGCCTCGCTGTTTCCAGAGCCTGAAGGAGAAGCCTTGTTGTCTCCAATGCCAGAGGGAGAAGCCCCGCTGTCTCCAGTGCTAGAGGGAGAAGCACCGCCGTGTCCACAGCCAGAGGGAGGATGATGTGAAGAGATCACCTGGACCATAGCCTCAACCACCGATCTGGTGCTGGTAGGTGAGATCCCTTGTCCCATGCTCCTAGACACTGTGTAGCTGGGCTTAGTTCCCTGTTCGTTATATTGGCAGGCACAGTTACTCCGCCTGTTGCCTACTTTGCTTCTCCTAATGGCCCAGACATCTCTGCACACTCGCCAGATGTCACGTGTTCCCCCTGTCTCTTGCTTTGTTCCCCTTGATGGATCAGACATCACTGTGCCGACCCCAGGTGTCACACCTCTGCCTGCAGCTACAGCCTCTAGGACCCATTTGAGTTAATTGTCGCCAGTCCTTCGTCCCTTTTGTCAGGTAAAATGGACTGTCATGGCCTAAATGACAAATGGTTGTGTGTTTAAAGGGGGGTGGGGGTGGGGGTGGCAGTTGAATGGCCGAATGTGCTGCGCAAAAAGGGGAGGATATGTGGCAGAGTAGGGGGAAGAAAAATAAAGTCCACTCTATGTACTATTTATTTCAGGAATAAGCAAAACGTTTAACTTGAACTGTTATTTGGCATCCTTTATTTTGTAGTTTATTCACTGGGGTAAAGTAAGGTCTACACAACGTATTGTTTATTCCTGGGATTTTTTTTTTCTATTTTTACGTGTTACATATTGCAATGTATTGCTATAAAACAAAGGCACACACACAGGGGCCACGCCCCCCTGCCCCTGCTGCTATGCTGTCTCTCCCTGAATTCTGAGCAATATAATGGCTTTTTTTACTTCTTAAAACAAACAAATATTTGAATTATGAGCGAATATCTGAACATGAAAATCCCATGTTTGTCCCAGCACTAAGGGGGGGGGGGGCACTATATTATATATATATATATATATATATATATATATATATATATATATATATATATATTACAGTCAGCACTTGGATATATGACACTCAGATACATGTCAGTCACGTTTTACCGTCCTTGTGTTAAGAAACAATTCAATCTCCATATTATATATGTAACAAATTAATGCACTTACCCGTCACACGCAATTTCCAACTCCATCACCAGTTTTCTTATACAAAGCCCATCTCTTCAGTGTTACAATTGACTTGTTTAAACGTCACAGCCTGTGTTTTTTTGGCGTGGCAAGTCAGTCTTTATTGTACACTGCAGTTACGCAGCGCTTCCTCAAAAATCAATGCAAACGAGACAAGGCAAGGTAATGTAAAAGTTAATTATTAAACTGTTTTAGATACTGTGATGCATTTAAAAAAAACAAAATCTGTGAACATTAGTTACTTTTGTACATTTTCATTTGCAAGTAAACTTGACATTAGGGCCTTATCGAACACTATATTCTGCAATTTTGAAGACTGACTTTGGATACGGTTTTAATTCTGGAAACTGGTGTTGTTATTTTTAAATATTTTGCTAAATTGCATTTGCTTTTACGTTTTAAGCAGTTCTGTGTATGGGTAACAATTTGATTTCTGATTGCATACTGCTACAATACATATCAGATTTAAAAGTATGTACTGTATTACAGTTCACGTGCTCAGTTGTCTCTTTTGCCAAGTGATATTTTCAGAATTATATAATTGAAAATGTAATACTGTACCAACAAAGCCAACTACAGTACATGTAAATGGAAGCCTACTTATTTTAAAACACAGCCCTTTCAGCTATGTATTTTTGACATTGTATCTTTTTGTGTTCCCTGAAAAAATTGACAAGTTTTTGTCTTTTACTGGTGTTATTCCCCCAGCTCGTGCACGAATAAATTTCAATGAAATAATTAACGTCTCCCTGTACAGTTCCTCAACCCCAAGTCATATTTTTTTCTTTCCGTACAAAATGTGTGTGTGTGTGTCTCTTGACCTGTGAGGGCATTAAATAGGGAATGAGGAAGCCTTTGGACGGGCTGGCCTGACAGTTCACTTCCTGGGTCGGGAAGTTGGTCAGCCTGGAAGAAGGCGATACTCAGTTGCAGGAACGTATTGACCCGGAAGGTAAACGAGGTAGCAGCTGTAAGCAATAGACACAGCTGCAATTGGTTACCAAGGCGTCATGTGTGATAGCATAAAGGGGTAATCATAAATCCTTTCCTTCACTTGGTTTGTATTAAGGAACTGGAAGGACCATGAGAGACGCAGAGAAAGGGTTGGGAAAATATTCGTGAGTGTTTGTTTGTTTTTTGTGTCATTAGTAATTGTCTTGTTTGTCTCACTAGATGTCTAAATATGAATCCAGAGCTGTCGTCAAGAGCCAGCATAAAACTGAATCAACACAGCACTACAGTCACGATTACATTATTAGCACTAATTGTACTGCGCCACAAGCATTGAGAGCACTCACTTTGAACTTTGTGAAAGTATGTGTCTAATTGTGTGTGTTAAAACGTACCATGCTTATTATTTACGAGTCTGCAACCCCATTTTTCATTGTGCAATACACATTGTTGTGTATTGCAAAAGCTTTATTATTTACTGGCTGGTCATCAGACTATTGAATTTAAAAACAAATAAAACAAACCATTTCACCCATACTTTGTTGTCTGTTTTTTTTTCGGATTACTGCACCAGCACTGCACCGGCTATACACTGGCTACTAATTGCCACTTTGCCACACCATCATAAGCGATTTCCAACACCGTAACTGGTTTTCTGAAGCCCATCTTTTCAATGTTACAATTTATTTGATTATCTGTCACAGCCCACTTTTTTTTTTTCTCACACGCCAATTCAGTCTATCTTCACTGTGCAATTACACAGTGCTTCCTCCAATTTCACCTCATGAAAATGCAGCAAAAAATAAAGTGAACGAGACAAAGTATGGTAATGTAAAATAGTTCATTATTAAACAGTTTTAGATACTGTGATGATTTTTTTTTTTAATCTGTGATCTTTTCATGTGTAAGTGAATTGTGACATTAGGGCCTTATCATGCACTGTATTCTGCAATTTTGTATACTGACTTTGGATACTGTTTTAATTGTGGAAACTTTTATTGTTTTTTTTTTTTTTTTAAATCTTTTGCTAAATTGCATTGCCTTTCACGTTTTATGCAGTTCTGTGCGTGGGTAACATTTTGATTTCATTTTGCTGTTGGGTCGTTAATGGGGAATTTTTGTGAATAAATGATCTTACTGTTTTTGTAATTTCATTTTTTTTTTTTTTTACGCAACAAGTATAGTTATTACATTACACAGTAATAATTAATATAACATTTCCGAGATTCCATTTTATTGTTAATTACTGCTGCAAATCTAAGAAACTGCATCTTCTCTCTTTGATTTCCACTTTCCATCTTGCTCAATCTCTATCTCTATGCTATCCTCCAGTATCCAATCTGCAAAGCAAGCCCTTCCTGTAAGAAAACATTACATATCTCAATATTTCTATTTATTAAATGGTTACTTCATAGAATTGTTTTTTTTTTTTCAAAAGATTTACTTTCTTACCATTTATATAAAATCTATTTGTTCTGTATATATTTTTTTCTATTGCACTTTCCGCTTGGATCATTAGTGTGCTGTGATTAATAGATACTAGGATTTTTTTCAGCCACTTTCTAATATTAAACTATTACTATTAAAAGGTGATGCAATGTGTTAAATATCCTCTTTTGAATGTGTGCAATAAATGAAGCCCACTAATCAGCTTTTCTGAGTTTTGTTTAGAAGCTGCCCTGATTGCTTAAACAGGAATTTCCTTCTGATGTAGTTATTAAGTATGGTAAATAGTAACATTTCTCTGAACCCTTTAGGTTTCTCTGAACGGTAGTTCCTCGTGCCAAGTTACCAGCGAAGCGCAAGAACTGCCAGTTCCTCTAGCGCAAGAACTGCCAGACCCTCTATACAGTGAGGATAGTTTACGTGTTTTCAGGGTCAGCAAAAGTAAATCAGCTGAAAGTACCATTTCACTTTTAATTTGTAGTTCCCAACACTCTTAGGTGAAGTCAATACCTGTCATACAGTAGTAGAAATAAGTTGCCAAAATAAGGTAAAAATGCTCTTCTCCTTCTTTTTCTCCTTTTTTTTGAAGCCCCCAGTGAGTTATATCCACGCATAAGTACATTACAGGACATCAAAGTTTATTTAAAATTAACTTGTTTTGTCACATTGGAAATATAATAGGGAACTCACTTATTGTGACGTCCCCCGTGTCTATATGCAGATATATTAATATAAACATAAAGACAAATTTTTTACTTTTGATATATATATATATATATATATATATATATATATATATATACTTACCGTTCAGTGGGATTTGAAACTTTAACCTTCATTTTGCAAGCATGTTGTAATTCTGTCAGTGCTACACAATTAGGTGAGATAAATAGTAGTTTGAAAGATGAAGTCAGCCAGCTGAGAATTCTCAGCCCATATTTCGGAGATTCTGATCTTGATCTCTACGGTTCCTCTCGATATACTGGTTGATGAAAGTAACACTATCTGTGGTCCCCACTGGACATTTATTTATTTATTTATTTATTTATTTATTTTTCACTATCAGATATAAATAACTGTATATTAGTGAAGATTTTTGTACATAATTAAAGGTCGTCATGCTTTCATATATTTTATACTTTCAAATTAAAAAAAAAATATTGTAACGAGCCGGACAATTGCTTTGTTGTAGGTCTTGTTGTCTGTTCAATTTGTCTCTATGTTACATGTGTTGTAAGGGGAATGGGTCATGCCATTACTTAACATGGGAAGGGGGAGTGAGTGAATGAGTGGGGAGAATGCGTGTGACTGGCTGATGAGCCGGACAGCGGTGGGAAATGACGGGAGGTTTTATAATAAGGGGGTGCATGAGACTGAGGACTGGAGACAGTCCAGTGCTGAACCTGAGTGAGAAATTGTGGGTGTGACTGAACGAGCTTGTGACCGGAGAGAATATGCAGTGAAAGTGCCAAAACTGAAATGTAGGGTTATTATCTTGGTGCCTTGAATTCTGGCATCTGACAGGAATTCTCTGTAGTTTCAAATAAAACAAACATTTTGAGAATTTAACACAGTCTCCCTGAATACTACTTCCTAAACCTGAAAACTTTACAATATCAGTTCTCGAGTCCCCCCCAAAAAAGTGCCAGAACGCACTATATAATTTCAGCAACAATTCAAATTATCTAAGAATAACATACAGTAGAAGCCCGTTCCCTTTCAATTGAAAAACGACCACCAAAACATTACTTATGGATACTATATGCCTGCCTAGTGGTAGGTATTTACTGATCCCTTTATATTAGAGTTGCTGATAGGACCCTTCCTGGGGTGACATCCTTGGTCCCGCCTACCGAGGGGTTAAAACCGTCAGCCCACGGAAGCCATTTGTCTTTTTGCCTCTCAAGACGGTAAGGTAAGACCTCTGTGTTGAACTGTTCCCCTGCATTCATGCTGAAAGCTGGCTTGCCACTTTCGAGGAATAAGCGTCTCCAAATTAAAGCCTCTTTTTTCTTTTCTCCTTTCTTCAGCAGCCTGCTCGCTTGCATTGTAGACTGCCTTGCCTTTGTTGTATGTGAGCGAATGGCTGTGCAGTATTGATTTAAAGGAGTGTGTTTGTTGTCTTTTCTAGCCTACACTCTTGGGGAGAATGCAGGATTTGCTATACCCCCACTGTCAAATATTCTGTCGGCTGCCATGTATGCAGTTGGACAAAATAAAAGTGTTTATTGTTATTATTACGTGCCTGTTGGCCCATTTGTGCAACCCGGCTTTGCCTGTGCTGTGCTGTGTATAGCTGAGAAGGACGCGCTATCGATAGCAGCCTCCTGTGCTGAGAGCTCCTTCCCTACTGAGATGGCGAAAGGAGAGCAGCCTGAGCTGTCTGCTGGGGCGGAGCCTAGTTCTGGGGTGGCCTCTGAAGCTAGTGTGCCCCTGCTCTCCTGCTCTACGTCTGCATTGAGGGGACACACTGCAACCTTTTTACAGGTCCCCTGGACGACAGCGGCCAAGCCATTTGGAAATGTACATTCTTTTTTTACCATTGCTATGCTTTTATACTTTTGTACCAAAGTACAAATCAGTAACTAGCAATAAAGACGTGGACATTTCAGTGGTTTTTTTACTATCCATTTGCATAAGTAAGTTTGAAACCTATCAAAAAAGTACTGGCCTCTTGAAACTTTGAATGCTATCAAAATAATCTAATACCGTAAAACTTCTAATAATTGCCGGGTCTCAAATAATCGCCTGTCTCCAATACGCACCAGGTCTGCTGGCAAATATTGCAAATAAACACTGGGTCTCTGTCATTGCCATTGAACTGCTAATAAGTGACAGTGATAAAAGTGACTCTCAGGATTATTAATAATAATAATAATAATAATAATAATAATAATAATAATAATAATATTTAGGCCTTCATGTAATGCATACTTGTTTAATGCAGTTATTAGGCTATTAAAAGTTTTGAACATTTTAAGAATGCGAAGTAGACCAGATACAAACCTCTCTGTGTATTTGAATGTATTTTGTTATATTGTAGGCTCCTATTAAGTGCTTCATAATCACTGGTGTTGCCAATGAGTTGTTTGCCTGGTGATACTTATTTGCATTGGATTTTGTTTATAATTACCTTTTTGCTACTAGTGGTTGCCTGCTGGTATTTCATTTTATACTTAACTACCTTGTTGCTACTATTTGTAACTCTTCTGTTGCTAATTGCTATCTACCTGTATTGTATTTGGCTTTAACCACCTTGTTGCTGCTATTTGTTACTTTTCTGTATTGGATTTGCATGTATAAACTGTTAGATTTTACACCGTGGTGGTCTCTCTTTGTTCCTGCTCAGTATAGATTTCTGCCCTATGTAGAGGAACCCGTAAGTCTTAAGTAATTTGTTTAATCTAAAACTAATCTCTGAAGGTGCAATACCTTCAATGGCATAGTCTGGCTTTTAGGATTTTAACATATCCCGATAGCAATGCTCTCTTATCTGGTCCTCGCCTGCGGGACGCTACAGTATTGGAATAGGCCAAAATTTAAATAATCAGATATGCATCACACTTGTTTAAATTTGCAGATGACACAAAAGTAGGAGGAGTGGCAAACACTGTTGCAGCAGCAAAGGTCATTCAAAATTATCTAGACAAGATTCAGAACTGGGCAGACACATGGCAAATGACATTTAATAGAGAAAAGTGTAAGGTACTGCACGCAGGAAATAAAAATGTACATTATAAATATCATATGGGAGATATTGAAATTGGAGAAGGAATCTATGAAAAAGACCTAGGAGTTTTTGTTGACTCAGAAATGTCTTCATCTAGACAATGTGAGGAAGCTATAAAAAAGGCTAACAAGATGCTCGGATACATTGTGAAAAGTGTTGAATTTAAATCAAGGGAAGTAATGTTAAAACTGTACAATGCACTAGTAAGACCTCATCTTGAATATTGTGTTCAGTTCTGGTCACCTCGCTATAAAAAAAGATATTGCTGCTCTAGAAAGAGTGCAAAGAAGAGCGACCAGAATTATTCCGGGCTTAAAAGGCATGTCATGCAGACAGGCTAAAAGAATTGAATCTGTTGGGTCTTGAACAAAGAAGACTACGTGGCGACCTAATTCAAGCATTCAAAATTCTAAAAGGTATTGACAGTGTCGACCCAAGGGACTTTTTCAGCCTGAAAAAAGAAACAAGGACCAGGGGTCAGAAATGGAGTTTAGACAAAGGGGCATTCAGAACAGAAAATAGGAGACACTTTTTTACACAGAGAATTGTGAGGGTCTGGAATCAACTCCCCAGTAATGTTGTTGAAGCTGACACCCTGGGATCCTTCAAGAAGCTGCTTGATGAGATTTTAGGATCAATAAGCTACTAGCAACCAAACGAGCAAGATGGGCCGAATGGCCTCCTCTCGTTTGTAAACTTTCTTATGTTCTTATGTTCTTAACCGTCACTGAAGTCAAAATTTTATAGGATCAGATATGTGAGGGCTGACTGTACATTGTGACAAAGTGAGGAATTGCTTTGCCACTGCTGAGACCTTTATCACTGTCTTCTATTGTCAGAGAACACTAGATAGGGCTAAACAGGGTAATACCTGTATATTTATTTTTCATTGGCATCCCTTCACAGAGGGTCGCCGTGGTCAACACAAAATAAACAACACCACCTAAACTTTAGCTTTAATTAATAATCAGGCAGCTAAGCAGTTTACCAGCCGCACAAATGCGGAATTACCTTGTCAGTTGGGCTCGGGTCTATCAACAGGATTACCCTTTATCACAGACAACAAGCACCCTCTAGCAACCTGTTTAAATAACTGTATTAATTAAGCTCAGGCGAGTCTTACTCCTGGCTAATCTGTACCATGCCCCAATGTCTGCTGGGCAATGTAGTCCCAGGTTCCCTTTTTAAAACCTAGGACTACATTTTTTTTTGCAAAGGATATAGGTTGCACTTTATTCTCTGACCTATATACCACCCCTCTACAGCTTTCCCCACACTGTGTCACAATATAGCTAATGTATCTACCAGATATGTGATGGAAAATTGATTTGTAATAATGTACTGTACAGTAAATGAATGCACTGATCCAACTGCAGTGTGTAACTAAGTTCAGTTGGCTATGAGCACACAACCCAGATTTCAAAATAGTTGGAGACTAATATATTTCATAGAACTCTAACCATAAGCCAACTTAGCATTCAGGACTACATTTTGCTGTTGTTTCTGTTTACGATTATTGTGAGAGCAGTGAAACCCCAGAGGTACATGACTGATATTGTATTCTAATAAAAAATGTGCATTTATTTTTACATTATTTAGCAAGCTGCTCATTTTTTCCCATGTCTTTGACTGCTCAAGGTTGTTTTTTTTTTTTTTTTAAATAAATCTGATGGGATGTCCACACTTGGGTAATTCATTTGTTAATCTCTCTAGTTCTTTGGCACTTTCATATAGTCTCAAGGTTTTTCTATTAGATTTAGGTCAAGGCTTACAAGGCTGTACGTTTTTTTCCTGAGCCAAGTACTCATACCCGTGCTTTGGGTATTATCCTGCAAAAGGTGTACAAGTCTTCAATTTTTATCATCTTCTGTATGTATGCTATATAAAACTACCAATTATTCATGCATTTATTATATGCACCTCTGCAGCTTGTTATGAACCTAGATCACAAGAATCTCAACATCTGAATTTAATCTTAAGTCATCAAGTCATTTTATTAGGCTATCATTTTATGTCTCTAATATTTCAAAGTGGACATAAAAAACATACTTTTCATTGATTATTATGCACATGGAATCCATCTAAAATGTATTTTATCTTCAATGTAATACTTTTTTGTATATGGTCCTGGATATACATGGGGTGTGTGATTTACAGACATTGATTCAAATATATGTTGAAATTATTTGCTTAAAGAGAATCGTCCGCTATAGATGAAGATGTCTGGTACAGTACCTGTTTATTGATATTTGCAGAGTGTACTGGTAAATGTTTGTAACAATAATGATTATTGTGTATATGAATATGAAATATTTTAAATATCTGTAAAAAGTTCTTAGTGCATGGAAGCCTGTATTCAAATCCATCTGATGTTTGTTTTTTTTCCCTAAATATTTGTTTCTTTACCTTACAAATTGAATATAAAAAATATGTTGAAGTGTTATGTCACCTTACAAAAACCTGCATCACATCTGGTGTACAGCAGCCATCAGAAAAGATGATTACAGTTACAAGACCTGTATCGTTTGAAATAATCCTATGGAACAATGTTATAATGTTATAAACCATGGAGCATGTGCAAAGTACAACAACTTGGTCTGTAACTGGAAATAATGGCAGATAATGTCAACCAATCAAAATGCTGAAGCAGTGGGTTCCCGAGTGGTAAAGGAGTAGATTGCATGATGCGCCCTATAGCCTAGATGTTGCCAGTTCGAGTCCATGCTATTCCACTGCCGGTCGTGAACGGGAGCTCCCAGGGGGTGGCTCGTAATTGGCCGACCCCTGTAGTCTGGCCGGGTGCCCAGAGCTGTGAGGTGGCTGCATGGTGGGTTGCAGTGTGCAAAGAAGCGGTCGGCTGATGGCACACGCTTCGGAGGACAGTGTGTGTTCGTCTTCGCCCTCCTGAGTCAGCACGGTGGTGGTAGCGGTGACCTGAACCTAAAAATAAATGGCTATTCTAAATTGGGGAGAAAATTATATATATATATATATATATATATATATATATATATACATATTGGAGACTACTAAATAAATACAAAAATTAATAAATGCTGAAGCAGCAAGATATAGCCATCGGTGGATTTTGCTATTACCACCTTAGGGTACTACTCACTTGTGGATTTTTCATCCTATTCCAGTCCATGATTTTGTTCCAAACATGTCGTTAACACTAGAACTACCAAGATGGTCATTTTGTCCATTTTTTGGAATTTAAATTTAAATTGCGATGTGTGTGTTTAAGATACAGAGCTGTGCTTTCCTGACTTTTCCTAAATATATGTACTAATTACCCTGACAAAGAAAGAATCGTGTAGCTGCAAAAACTTAGGGAGATAAAATACCGTCATACCTATTCCGACCAGGAGCTGACCGATTTCATATAAAACATATTATAGCAATGAAATGTTGCGGTATCATTTGTATTTATCAGTCGGGACTTGCCGTCATGTATTTAAGTTTGATTATATTAGTCTGCATTCCTCAAGTGACATTTATTGTTTCAATGATCCTCCTGATACCCCATCAATCACCCTTGACAGCGCATGGGGCCCGGCTGTCTCCTCTGATGTTTTAGGTGCACGTTACGATATGAGTCGCTTGTTTTTCTTAGAAATTCATTGTTACCCCAATGTACATTGAAAATTGCGGAAGATGCATGACAGCAAAGCATTGTTTGGAATGACTGCAAAGTTTACCAAATAATAATTCTGATGCAGCAGAGATGGACAGCTATTAATCAGGCTCTGAAGCAGACTGGGTTTGCAAAGATGAATCTTCCAGCCAGCAAAGTGCAAGGACAGAGCGCGTGAAGAGGGTGCAGGAGATCCCATGGGAGAAAAAGCAATCCTGTGGCTGCCCCTGCAAGGATGCCAGCCACTTAACCTGCATCAGCCCCTGCACCTGATCCAGCTGCTACTTCACCTGAGGCAGCCGCTTCTCCAGTGGTAGCACCAGCACCACCTGGCACTCAAGAGACTGGTAATGATGGCACTGTTTGGAACACTATAAATCCTGGTATTGAAGCTGTAGGTAAAAGGGGTGAACATAATATTTTGAGGGAAGTTCCAGAGCCCAAGGCATATGCAAAATGCAGAAGCCCAGAGACAACTTCAAGATGATTCCTAGTCAATGTCCTTGGAGGATTTAGGAGATTTCATTGCAATAGCATATGCCCGTGGAGCATTTGGTGCCAGAAGCCTGGGTTACTGTTGATAGCTGTATTAAATGCGCATAGACAGTCTACGGTAAGTGCACTGCATGTGTTGAGAAGCACAGGTACAGCCCTTACACTTTGTAAACAATTGCAAATGAAGCCCGTTCTGTTCAAATGTTTATTTATTTATGTCATTTCGATTATAGTATGTCTGTGTACAAACTCATGGCTTCGGTTGCGTATATGCGCTTTGTTATGAAGGCAATTTAAACTCATTTATTATTTTTTATACTTATTTACATTGTTTCAGTTGTACAGTTTTGTATGTACTTGATATAGCTGTATATACACAATTTTATTTTCAAATATTTGTTTATTACATTTTTTACAGTTTTTTGAGGTTGCAATTTATGTAGTATGTCTGTATATAAACACGTTTCTGTTCAAATGTCCGTTTATTTACAATGTTTTTGGTTGTGCAGATGCTTTATATGACATTCCTGAATAAAACTACTACTTATATTCAATTGTTTGTACTTCCATGTGACGGAAATATAATGAGTTCTGGTTGGAAATCTCCCTCCCGACCTGTGAGGGCACAAAAAAGCGAAAGGGAAAGTCTTGAGACGGGCTGGCCTGACAGTTCATTTCCAGGGTCGGGAAGTCTGTCAGCCTGGAAGAAGGCGAGACTCCGTTGCAGGAACGTATTGACCTGGAAGGTAAATGAGATAGCAGCTATAATCAATGAAAGCAGCTGCAATCATTTGCCAAGGGGTCATGTGTGATAGCATAAAGGGGGCTGGAGAATCAATAATCCTTTCCTTTGCTTGGGTTTGTGCTTTAACCTGGCAGGACTGAGAAAGCTGCAGTAGTGACTGCCGGAGAAATAAAAAGAGAATGTAAAAGAATATTCGTGAGTGTTGTGTTTGTTTGTATTTTCTGTTCATAACTGTCTATGTTTATTGAACCACCAGACAGCTCACACGTATCTGGAGTTGTCACTTTGGGCCAGCACAAGCCGGATCATCACTGCACCAATAGTCATGAAATAATATTGCTTATCACCCACCACAAGCACGACTGCATGCACCCAGGACTGGTGACCATGTACAGTATTATTGTGGGGCAAATAAGTTTGTAATTATTGTTTGGGACTGTAACCCTGTTTTCACCTCCGTGCAATACACATAGCTGTGTATTGCCGAGATTTATTATTTGGTCGCCAGACCTGGATTATAAATAAAACCACTTTCCAAACCAGATTACAATTGTAAGAGTTATGTTGTTTTTCATACGCCAGTCAAATTGACCGCGCATGGTTGTTCTAGGTATGCGTATAAACACGGTCATTCTAGTGTTAGCTAGGTCAATAGTTTAATTGAACATAGGTATGCAGTTAAGTAATTATAGACCTGGTTGTAAAAAGTTTCTGCATTGAAATGTACTTAAAGAACCACAAGTGAGTACCATGTATTTTTTTCCTCATCAGAATCAAGGCTTTGTTTGTTTGGCACAACATGAACTTTTAAAAATCCAAGTGAATAATATATGTTAAGATTAGCTTGTTGTATTACTCTTGTTGTGCCTTTTAAAATGGTACATTAGCTATACTGTTGCAGTGGAAAGCATGTCATAATATTACACCATGCTGTGCACTTGCAGGCATGTTTTCTGTAGGGTTTTTAATCTGTGCATCACCACACATGGTCATACAGGTATAAAAGGAATACTACAAATCTCAAACCTGCCTACGGCAGAGCCTGTCTCCTCATTTTTGCAATGAGTTACCTAGCTAATTAATTTCCTACACTTCCAGCGCTTGAGGAGAACCTGTGGTTCTGAAAAAAGAAGAGGGTAAAGCATGCGATTCTCTCTAAGGCACTTGTCAATTTTTAGTCACGTTAAAACCAAAAGTTATTTTGAGCATTTCCATAACGATTTATAATGTTTCATAAAGTTTAACCTTCATTTTTTTTATATGCAGCTAACCTGAATGCAGCATAATTTGTACTACAGCCTTTTAGGCAAGCTCCAAAGAAGAATAAAGGATGCATGTTTTGGAAATAGCTAAAAAAAATGTTTTAAAAAAGACAAAATAACATGCTCCAGTGTCAAATGTAGATTTTCCTTAGTATCTTATTCTGTTTGAAAATCTCTATTCTTTATATGTGCTGTATATCTCAATAAATTTTTTTGATTTATTGTGGTGTTTCTTTTTGGAAATGTTATCTGATCAACTGGAGATAAGTCTCACCTTAGTTTGAAGTGAAATTGACCAATAGTCGGTCATGTAAATAATGAAAGAGCATAGGCTTTGCACTTCTTGTGAGATTTAAATGGTTTTATGGTATATAGCACTACCCTCTAGTGGCTGGTTTAACAGGTCCCCAGGGATAACTAATCTTATAGCAAACAACTACAACAAACCTGTATTACTGCAGATAAAAAATGTGTTTGTTGGAAAACCTACCACTTACTGTATCTAATTCGCCCAGCAAGAGGATTTTAATAATTACCTGTAAGCATTTTTTTTTCCTGCAGTGCTACAAATAGTTTGTTTAACAAGTAGGATTTATTGTTGTTAGACAATTTTATAGCTCTGCCAATTGTCTGTTAAAAATAATTACAGCTATTTAGTGCAAGTTGCTATACATCATATTTAATTTGATAAATAGAAATGATATCAAAGAAGCATGAAACGAAAGGGTAAAGTGTAATCTTTTGTATAATTGTATGTCTCAACACAGGCATTACCTCTGAATTTATACAGTAAACTTTTCTGCAACCCCCAATTTTTCTAATAATGTGTCCATAAGACTAGAATAAGGTGTTTTCTCTTCCAGCACATGTAACATGAAAATCATGTAAATAGCTTACAAGGTAGATTTTTTATCAAGACTGCTTAAGCCACTGGCCATTTTCCACTAGAGACTTTTTTTTCACATACGTTATATATCAGGCTCATTTTTTATCACTTAATATTGCATTTCCAAAACCAAAGAGTGACCTTTTCATTATGTGTTCTTATAGTACATTATGTCCAAAAGTTTTTTTTCTTTTAAATTTTTTTAGACAAGCCTTCCCTGGATGTGCCTGCACTAAGTCATATGTGGTAGACCATTTGCTATCAATCATGCCATTATTGTTCACTCATTTTACATATGGTGTGAGTATCAGTAGTCTTGGCTGCCAGATAAACACTAGATACAACAGCTTGTGTTTTCTGGCAAGTTGCAATAGTTCTTCATTCCTTCTGCTGTTTGTTGCTTTCTCTCTCTTTGGCCTTCTGTTATGATTCAGAGTGGCAAGCCACCGTCATCTTTGACAGTCTGTTACTGAACACAGAAAACTAAGTTGCAAGAACAGAGGGATGTGAACCACAGCCAGTTGGCAGCTCACGTTTATCCCAACTTCTGGCATATAACAGCCTATTATGTAGCCCTTATTTTATGCATTTGTTTACATATCTGGCAACAAGGATGTCCTGCTTTGAGAAGTCACATCTTGTATTCAAGGCAGTCATGGAAGGCTTCAGTGTACATATCAGGTTCACAATAGATTGATCATGTCCTATGTTAACCTATAGTTTGTTTCAGGGGGCAGGAGCTAGGGTCCTCCCTATCCTTTGATCTCCTATCATCAATCAAATCTACTTCCTATTTAAACAATTAGTCACACCCTATACTTCCATCTTGCGTTTTCTCGATTTGGTTCTGAACATAAGTGGATTGCAAGACCCCAGCTAATTTCTTTCAGCGTAAAGTAAAATAAAAAATCAAGTATGAGGTACTTACCGCACATCTCTTCCTTGGATTCGGAGGGTTTTGAGGATTACTTCATGTCCGTATCAGAGCATTTTCCAGCAGCGCCAATCCAAGAGCTGATCACCCAACCACTCTTCGCTCTATCAGGCATCTCTGCAACATCCAAACAAGTGCCCCCCCCCCCCCACCTCAGAGCAAGATAACATTCAACTACCCACCATTAAAGGATTTAATCCTCGCCGATCTAAGCGTCTCTGAACTCAGGATATCTCTCCTGAGCATCTGTACTTTAATGACTGGGCTTTCAACAAGCTGATAAAGACCCTCCACAAAAACGTCAGCAAAATGCCAGCAGGGAGAAATTGAGAATCTCTTTTCATCTTCTATTGTGAATCCATCTCAGCATGGATTTTCCACCCACCCAAGAAAACTCCTCAGATGTGCTTAGCTGTTCAGCGGCCCCAGTCAGACAGCAGACAGACCGTCTCAGCACAAGCTACCCCCGCTGCCAGCATGTCATCACATCAGCAGGCAGCCACTCCAGCCAATGAAACTCAACAGGAACATTTTCACATTGTTAACAAAATAAAAGCATTCATGCAACCGTTTGCAGATACCTTTTCCTCAATCAATAACAAACTTAGAAATTTGGATAAAGTGTCCAATATCGAGCAAGTGAAGCAAAGTTCCACAATTTCAGTATGTTCATAGCCTCCGCAGCAGCTACTGTCACTTTCGGTTCTACCCCAACCCAGGTCCCTACAGTAGAGCCTCCGGTCTACAACCTTTTGTCTGCAACAGCATATGGTTCTGCCACCTCAACCACTACCCATCACTCAATATCTCCACAGATCCGGTGCAGCATAATTGAAGATTTCCAGATTTCACTGTCTGTTCCCTACAGCTCTGCCAACTCCAGCAGTGACACCCCAGTTCAACCAGTTAATTTTCAACCAAACTATCAGCAGACAACTCAATACAGCACAAGCATACATGGCTGCAGCACTCGCTCCTTCCACCAGATCCTCTTATTCCACTGGCTGGATCACCTATTTACATTTGATGACCTTACAATGGAAACTATATGTCTAACTGTTTTTTTTTGTTTGTTTTTTTAAGATGCTCAGAATATACAGTTCCTTCTATTGCCAGCTTTCCTATGCTGGGTATTCACTGCAGTGATCTCACGCTCATCCTAGATTCTCACTTTATCCTCTTCCTGTGCATTTCCTAAACGGATCAGCTTTGGCAAGGTCAATTTATTCAGCTATCAGAAATTGACTCTCCTCTATGCCCATACAGTGGCTTGCAAAAGTATTGACCCCCCTTGGCATTTTTCCTATTTTGTTGCCTTACAACCTGGAATTAAAATTGATTTTTTGGGGGTTTGTATCATTTGATTTACATAACATGCCTACCACTTTGAAGATGCAAAATATTTTTTATTGTGAAACAAACAAGAAATAAGACAAAAAAAACTGAAAACTTGAGCATTCACCCCCCCAAAGTCAATTCTTTGTAGAGCCACCTTTTGTAGCAATTACAGCTGCAAGTCTCTTGGGGTATGTATCTATAAGCTTGGCACATCTAGCTACTGGGATTTTTGCCCATTCATCAAGGCAAAACTGCTCCAGCTCCTTCAAGTTGGATGGGTTCCGCTGGTGTACAGCAATCTTTAAGTCATACCACAGATTCTCAATTGGATTGAGGTCTGGGCTTTGACTAGGCCATTCCAAGACATTTAAATGTTTCCCCTTAAACCACTCGAGTGTTGCTTTAGCAGTATGCTTAGGGCCATTGTCCTGCTGGAAGGTGAACCTCCATCCCAGTCTCAAATCTCTGGAAGACTGAAACAGGTTTCCCTCTAGAATTTCCCTGTATTTAGTGCCATTGTGATGAGTCAAAGGGTTTTCGGTCTGTGATTCAGCCTCCCGACAGTAGATGGCATCAAACCAACTCGGGACTTCCCTTACCAAGATCTCGTGACCATGGCAAAAGTCATCTTTTGAGGGGCGGCACCTTGGTGAGGAGCGGAAGTACAGTATGTAAATTCCAGCCACTGGAGTCAAGTGAAGGATAAGGACACTTGTCAGTTGGGGATTGGTGTTCCACTGACTACAGAGGCGGGACATTACATACTAAAGGGAACGTACTACTGTGTTCGGGGTTGGTCCGAAAGTAAAAGAGGAGGAGTAACGGGTGGAGGGAGAGACTGGTTTGGTGCAGTGGGATTTTTAAAACAAAAAACACTAACATTTCTTTTGTCTTTTTTTTGTTTATGTATGGGTCGCCACGAAGACAATTAAAGACGAGTCATCACGGTTTGTTTTGGATTTCACCCCTGCACTCCTTCCCTCACACCATTTTTTGTTTTCTTTTGTTATTTAATCATTTTGTTGTGTATAGAGAATAAAAATAAATTATTTTATTTCTGTACACATAAATTACTGTCTGGACATTCCATTTAATACACTCTCGCCTCACAGCCATCCATCATTCCTTCAATTCTGACCAGTTTCCCAGTCCCTGCCGATGAAAAACATCCCCACAGCATGATGCTGCCACCACCATGCTTCACTGTGGGGATGGTGTTCTCGGGGTGATGAGAGGTGTTGGGTTTGCGCCAGTCATAGAGTTTTCCTTGATGGCCAAAAAGCTCCATTTTAGTCTCATCTGACCAGAGTACCTTCTTCCATATGTTTGGGGAGTCTCCCACATGCCTTTTGGTGAACACCAAATGTGTTATCTTATTTTTTCTTTAAGCAATGGCTTTTTTCTGGCCACTCTTCCGTAAAGCCCAGCTCTGTTTACGGCTTAAAGTGGTCCTATGGACAGATACTCCAATCTCTGCTGTGGAGCTTTGCAGCTCCTTCAGGGTTATCTTTGGTCTCTTTTTTGCCTCTCTGATTAATGCCCTCCTTGCCTAGTCCGTGAGTTTTGGTGGGCGACCCTCTCTTGCCAGGTTTGTTGTGGTGCCATATTCTTTCCATTTTTTAATAATGGCTTTAATGGTGCTCCGTGGGATGCTCAAAGTTTCGAATATTTTTTTATAACCCAACCCTGATCTGTACTTCTCCACAACTTTGTCCCTGACCTGTTTGGAGAGCTCCTTGGTCTTCATGGTGCCACTTGCTTGGTGGTGCCCCTTGCTTAGTGGTGTTGCAGACTCTGGGGCCTTTCAGAACAGGTGTGTATATATACTGAGATCATGTGACAGATCATGTGACACTTAGATTGCACACAGGTGGACTTTATTTAACTAATTATGTGACTTCTGAAGGTAATTGGTTGCACCAGATCTTATTTAGAGGCTTAATAGCAAAGGGGGTGAATACATATGCACACACCACTTTTACATTATTTATTTTTTAGAATTTTTTTAAAAAAGTTATTTTTTTCATTTCACTTCACCAATTTGGACTATTTTGTGTATGTCCATTACATGAAATCCAAATAAAAATCAATTTTAATTCCAGGTTGTAAGGCAACAAAATAGGAAAAATGCCAAGGGGGGTCAATACTTTCGCATGTCACTGTATGCTTCCATGCAGAAATATATCACAGTACGCAAACCTATTTCAAATTCTGCCCCCCTGCTCATCGATTCAAGCTGGACTGTTATATCCAGACATTGGTTCATATCTCATCTGTCTTCATTGGTTTCCAGGGCAGGACTTCCCCCTCAATTCTATACTTCTCATTCATTCAGAATCGGGTCAGCCACATCAGCAGCAATAGCAAAGATTAACCAGCATCTAATTCAAAATATGGTGTGCTGGACCTCATCAGCAGTTGAATCATACATACGTTCTTCCCAATCTGTGTGTTTGGTCCCTCAAGCAGCGGGGACCCCCCTTCTATGTATGGGCCATAGCAAACGGAAAGCCCTCTCTTTATATGTTTGCAATCTTTACTAACTCTATGTCCCAGAGGATGCCGAACACCCAACCTTAGAATTTACCGCATCATGACGCAGCCCTTTCATAAACTGCAGCGGCATCCTCACCTCAACACGGACCTCGTCTTGCCGAGGGCTTGGTCCTAATGGTAGGCGGCTCTCCAAGAAGTCAGGCGACATCTCTATAGGTAGCCTGGCTCCCGCCCCGTGACATGGTAGATGCCCTCAGAATCTTGAAACTGGAACTAATGCTTAATCAGTTGTACCACAATTGTAAAATAGTAACAACACAATAAATAAAATACTAATTACAAATAAAGCTTTACATCTTTGCAAAACATGTGTTTTATTTATTTATTTATTTATAAATTTAGAATGACCAATTATTAAAAAAAAATATATATAATCCCCCCCCCCCCCCCCCCCCCCCCCCCCCGATTTGGAATATTCAGTTTGTTTTTTTTCCTCGTTACAGTGAGTCCCCACACAGCACATACCTTCTAAGGGTGTGTGAGTGTTCTCCGATCTCACAAGCCTAAAGTCAGAATTGCTTTTACGTCAAGCAATTCAGAGCAGAGCAGAGATCACTGAATGTACTTATTGTCTGTCTAGCAGGGTTTGCTGTTGCACGATGAGGAGAAGCAATCCCTGCCAGTTTCCCATCCCCAACCCTGGGAGCGTCAGATCCAATGTGAGACCCCCTTCGGAGTCCCCAGCAAAGTTCGGCCTCTTTGCAAAATCCTGATTCGAACTGGCATTGTCCAAGCTGGGTGACTCATCCTGCACTCCAAGAGGCAGTGCTTTAACTGGATGAGCTACTCTGGGACCCTGTGATAGAGAGAGAAAGGATCGATGCTGTAAATCTCCCTCCAGATTAGAAAGGGCACTGTGTAAGGGAGAAGGTAAGCTGCCTCCTAGAGCTGCCACCTCGGTGGTAGGTGGAAACCAGAAGGTGACCATATTAGGAGGGGCGCATAGCTACAAGTACTCAGGACAATTCCATTGCAGTCAGCTGCGGGGCAGCCCTCTATTAGGGAAACCATGGCAATGCGGTGACTGCGGGGAGGAGTTTGCTGGGTACAAAGGGGAGCAGCTACGGCAAAACCTCCGCTTACGCTAAAGTATGAAAATAGACGGCTGGAGCCTGTATTGATTTGTTTGTTTTTGGATTACGTGTGTTTTGTGTTGCAGAGGAGGAGTGAGCCACGGACTGGCAAAATACAGAGCACGTCCCTGCACAGCACAACACAGCACAGCACCGCACCACGCTTCTCAGCACCAAGAGCACTGTGTGCACGGAGAACATGGGGATGGACAAAGTCCCGTTTTTGTTTACTTTTCATTTTAATTAAGAAAAGCTGCCGTGTACCCCCCAATACCATTGCTGGTAAAGGGGTGGACTTATTTGGGTTGGTGTTATTTTTGTTATTATTTTTGTTATTATTAAAACACACAGACTGTTTTGGGAGAAAGATTGTGTGGACCTCCTTCATTCACTGCACCTAACCACACTTGGTGTCAAGAAGAGGGATTACAATGGACCCAACCGCATTGGCAGCACTGTTGGAGGCGCAGGAGTGGAGGCATCAACAATCATTGACAGACATGATGGAGAGGATGCATGGCTTGTTCGTGGAGGCCAATCGGGGGAGGGAGCCGGCGGTTCAACCAGCAGTATGCTGGAGGATGACCCCGAGGCTTACTTAGTTGCCTTTGAAAGGCAGGCCTAGGGAGTGATGGGCTACCCAGTTGGGCCCCAATTTGATCGGAGAGGCCCAGGCAGCCTACCAAGCCCTGACACATGAGCAAGCCCTGGTGTACGACCAGGTGAAACAGGTCATTCTCCAGTGGCTTGACATCACAGAGGATACACACCGGTTCCGGGAGTACCAGCGACCCCCCCCAGGAGTGCCACCCCGCATGGTAGCCCAGCAACTAGTGGATCATGTGACCCGGTGGCTCTGCCCCGGCACCAACGATGCCAAGAAGATCACCGAACTGATTGCTATAGAGCAGTTTTTGAAGGTGCTGGGGCCGGACACCCAGAACTGGGTCACCAGGCATCAACCCACCACGCTAGAGGCAGCAGTCCGATTGGCTGAGGGGTATGAGGATGCGTCGGCATCATCTCCCGTGGTAGTTACCCCTGCTCCTTCCTCCAACCGACCCCGGGTGGCGAGTCCAAGGACAGGACCCCCACAGCACTTCAACTCCTCCCCCCACGGGGCTACTTCTCATCGACACCCCACGGGCAGCCTTCCTCCACCCCAATGGAGGGCGAGGTCGACTCCCAGCGGTGAGAGCAGAGAACCCCTCCCTACTGCCGAATCAGCAGCGGGACATATAAGCTCCGTGGACGCCCTTTCACCCCACGTGCTACCGGTGCCATGAGGTCGGCCACCTCACGCAGAATTGTCCGGCGGCGATGGAATGTGGTGCAGCCTCCCATTACTTACCAATAGCACCAGGTAAGTCCAGGGGTAATGATTGGGAGGGGCCTTGCATTGTTGATGTACGGGTTGGTGATTTGAGTACCCACGCGTTAGTGGACTCAGGATGTGGGCAGACTTTAATTGAAGAAGCTCTGTTGGCAGGGGTACCTTGGTGGTCACGCGGGGTAGTGGTCATTTCCTGTATTCACGGGGATAACAAGGATTACCACCTCACTAAATTAGATGTGACGATTAGATGTCATACCTGCCGCGTAATCGTGGCAGTGGCTACAAAGTTGCCATATCCAGTTATTTTAGGTCGAGACTGGCCATATTTTGAAACAATGATTAAAAAAACGGTAATGCCAGTCTCCGGTAAGACCATGGGAGAAGCGGGGGAAACTATTGGGAAAATATTCCCGCTGCAAGCTGATTTGTTCCATTCCCGATTTCGCCCGAAAAAAACAAAAAAGAGCAAAGGGTTGAAAAATGGGAAAGAATGTCAATGAGACAAGGCTGGGTTTTGGTGGGGGAAACTTCAGAGTCTGTTAAATGTAAGGGAAAGGGGATTGGGACTCAATGTGACCTGCGGGGGCGGGTTACTGGGGCCCCCAGTGCTGAAGCTACTGTAGCTCTGCTCGATATCCCGAAGTTCTGGAACCAAGATGTGAACTTAGCGTTGGAACAAAAAAATGGAAGGGAGTCTATAGTGAGGTGACGCGATATGTAGCGGAGTGTCTGAAATGTCAGCAAGTAGCGCCGGGGCGGGTTCGCCCGGCCCCGCTGGTCCCACTGCCCCTGATCTCAGTTCCCTTTGAACGCATTGCTATGGACATAGTCCATTGAGCCAGTCTGACTCTGGATACATGCACATTTTGGTAGTGGTGGACGACGCGACCAGATATCCAGAGGCAGTACCTTTGAGATCCACTAGTGCCGCAGCAGTTGCTCGAGAGTTAGTAGAAATTATAAAAAGAGTAGGGATTCCAAAAGAAATCCTCACTGATCACGGAACGAACTTCATGTCACAGTGTTTGAAAGAATTATATAAATTGTTGCAAATCAAGTCCATTCGAACCTCTGTTTATCACCCGCAGACGGACGGTTTGGTGGAACGTTTTAATCAGACTTTAAAACAGATGCTGAAGTGGTTTCTCACCCAAGAGCAGAAACATTGGGCTAAACTCCTCCCCTACCTGATGTTTGCAGTGAGAGAGGTGCCTCAGAGCTCGACCGGGTTCTCTCCCTTTGAGCTGCTGTATGGGAGGCAACCACAGGGCATTCTTGATCTTGTGAAAGAAGGGTGGGAGGAGCAAACAAAAACTTCCAAAAACATAGTCAAATACGTAATCCTGTTAAGAGACCGCCTGGAATTGTTTGGTCGTTTGGCACAAGAAAACCTAAAACTAGCTCAGCATCGCCAAGAGCAGCAGTACAACGAACAAGCAAGAATTTGGACTTTTCGGCCAGGTGATAAAGTACTGCTGCTACTTCCTTCATCGGAGTCTAAGTTGTATGCAAAATGGCAGGGGCCATATGAAGTGATACGGGGAATTGGTAATGTGAATTATGAAATTAGACAAACCAATCGCTAAAATAAGACAGAAATTTATCACATTAACTTGCTAAAACCCTGGAATGAAAGGGAGGCACTGTTTATAGCTGGTGACAGTGAATTTTGGTCCCACTGTCAATCCATTAGCTACAACTAACATTCCGATGGGAGAACAGTTACTTTCGGATCAGAAACGTGAGCTCTTCCAGTTGGTGGAAAGGTTTAGTGATGTTTTTTTCTGATTTGCCTAGCAGAACTAATGTTATTTCTCATGCTATTATTACTCCACCAGGTTTCAGGGTCCGAGAGACCGTACCGGATCCCGGAAATTCGCAGGGGTCCCGTTCGCAAGGAGGTGGAGGATATGCTCGGGCTTGGAGTCACTGAACCTTCCCGGAGCAAGTGGTGCAGTCCTATCGTGATGGTGGGCAAAAATATTTCCGTACAATGTACCAAACTCTTTGGGCATCCTATAAAAACTGAAGGCATTTTTCTGACAAAACACATACTTTTATTAAATAGATATAGAAGGGTCAAAATCTTGAACACTGCTTGTAAGTCTTTTGTTTTTGATGTTAGTAAATTACAGAATGTGTCCTAGTTTTTATATCAAGATGTATGTATGTCACACTGTTTACATACAGTAGAGTATATCTAGAGGACAGATTATAAAATAATCATGAAACTTGCTAAAAACATCTTTTCTACACATTATTGAGAGTATCAGAATATATCAGGAGATATATGAAGGAACCTGTTTGTACACACATAGAGCGCATCCCACACAGACTGAGGATGTTAGTCATGGTGAGTTACTTTTTCATGTATTTACAGCTGTGGCAGGGAGTGTACATTATATGACTAACGTTGCTATTTTGAGTGGCTTCAGATGATATTTTAACTGTAAATTCTGTAAGTTTTGATTAGTGTGATTGTCATTCAATAGAGTTTTACTGATATTTTTTATTATGATGTGTGTCAAGTGCCCACTTCATAATTGCAGTGCATGTTCTAAAAACATTGAGGGGTCATTGAGAGAAAATATGCAACACTACCCAGGACAAAACTTGATTTTCGCTAGGTACGTTACATTTTGTTTGAGCCACTAGATTGATAAATGACTGTTGATAATGCACAGTATAATATGGAATGTTCACAATAGCAAGACTAGGGTTGATGCCAGTCTAGTATTCCTCATTTGTTTCTGAGGAGCAGTATTTTTGTTTACTCAAAACAGGCAACATTGTGGGTTAAACTTTTTTTTTATTATTATTTTTTATTGGAATAATGATGAAAGCACGTAAAATTACAAGTGGAAGAAACATCATGCCACAAAATTGCATAGAATTTTTACAAAAAGTGTTAATAATGCATTTTGAACAAATCATAACTGTTAAGAACCGAATATGTATATCTTCATGATATCTGATATATTATGAACTTTAAAGGCATATCACAAAGTAAGAGAACACTCACAGACATCTTCATACAATTTACAAGAACAATATTTATTTCAAAGAAACACAAGCAAGATCCCTTTAAATTCATAATACATTTATTATAGTCAATGGAACTTGAAATATATTGATCAAAAATGTCCGGCATTTCACGAGATAAATCTTTTTAGAATACTGCTGACCTCAAACTTCTCTCAGTAGTGCGAAGGTATTAAAAGTGCACCTACAATCTAGTTACAGTAAATACAGAAAGCATATAATACAATAGAGATGTACACAGTACTGCATTTCACACATTCAACACCTGACAAGGCAAACACATAAAAGGCACAAGACTTCCACATCATAAAGACCCTTCCTGTTTCATTAAATAAACTTTTTAAATATAATTCAAGTAATATTAAAATAATAAAAGATTTTCTTAACTGCAGTGGTACAAACACCTCAAAACGCAATACAACACTAAAAACTAGTTTTATTAACGGCAGAACATGGCACTGTAGTTTGTTAAAAGAAAAGGTGGAGGGGCGGGATGGGGTGGGATACAGCAAACATAAATACTAAAATAGCTGGATTTACCAAAGCTGCAAAAAATTAGTTGTGATTTCTGTAGTAAATTAGCCATTGACCATTCATCTGCAAAGCTGTAATCAGTACTTTCAAAATAATATTGTTTTAAGATATCTGTTGACAAGACGAGGCATTACCTATTGATTTTTTAAGCAATGTGCAAATAAAACCTATTTTCAGAGGATTTAAAATTAAAAAATACACAAAGCCACCGTAGTCCATTAAAACAAATGTATTCACTGTATCTTAATCAGGATATTCTGGACAGAACTGTTTAACAGTCAAGTTTCAGAATGCTTTTGTCTTCAGAAAAAGAAAATAAAATGGCCACACTATTAACATTAATATTATTAATATGAAACATCCACTTGTTTTTTATTCAGCTGTGGGGGTTGGGAATACATTCAGTTTTGGACACTTAACCAAGTTGAAACTAGAATACTTATGTTTTGACAGAGCACTGGAATCTGTTAAACCATTTTCATTTCTGTTTCAGGACCATTGAAGTGTTTGTTTCCAATGCAAATCGATGACATTGTGCAATCAAAATGGAAGTAGTTGTACAACATGTGGTTTCTGTTTCAAAATCAAGTATTTATGAAGGCATTTTTTATGTAACAAACTGAAATACATTTTTCCATCTATATTAATGTAACATCACAGTATCCACTATCTATAAAACCTTTACAAGTGTACAGTAACACATAAGTATACCACATTATAATGCATCCCTGTAACAATTTTTCATTAACTGAACCAAACTGTCCACAATTCAACAGATTACTGGCATGACTATGCAAAATACGTTTTCCTAAAGAATGGTTTTGCTAAAGAACAATGAAATAAAACATGTCTGCAAGTCTCTTAAGTATTGTATAAAGCAAATAACAAGAAACATTTCAGCAGATATCCCTACCTGTATGTATTGAACACAAGAATAACAGCAAGTCATCTGTGCTTGCAGACAAAAGCAAATAATCTCCATTATATCGGTGCAAATACACAGTGAAGATGCATCTGGTAAACTGTGTTAAATATAAGTAAAGAAAGGCTTGATAGTCATGCTTGTAAATGCAATGTATGGTCTGTGAGTTTAGTTTTGCCTGGCACTTTAAGAAGATGATCACATACAATAAACCTTGATTCACCCTTAGAACACCATTAACCATTCCAGGTGTTTTATATGATTACTTATGTAATTATTACCAAAAAGAAAACTGTTAGCATGTGTTTAGGTCCAAAACACTGGCACTGTGACCCATAATAATAATATGTTACAATCACAACAGACCACAGCACGAAAGAAAAGCTTTCTTTTCAAGAAACGATTCAAGAAATGTAGCCTCCTGCATTTAGAGGTTGACCAATGCAAGCCCTTGCTCTGTATGGGCAGGGTATGTGAGTGACTGACCCTGGCACAAAGAAATACACCTAAAGCACAGCACAGTCACCTAAAGAGGAGTATCAAACCCTTTATCTGGATTTTCATCATCTAAATCATCCTCTGGATGTAGAGTCTTGTGGTTAGTTTTTCCACTTTCTGACACCAAAGAGGAAGAGGCAGTGCTGTGGTCTCCTTCTTCAGTGAATTTTCCTTTCATGGCTTCTTGTACAAACTCTTGGATTTCCACAGGAAGTCTTTTGAACTTATCTTGGTACTCCTGATCAAGCTCATTCTGCAGCTGTAAACAGAAACAAAACAATAATATGAATGAGCTGGTCCTTAGTTTGAATTGCTGATGTACTACAGCACTTCTTTCTCTTTTATGTTTCTTTCAAGCAAGTTTAAAATGATTATTTTTCCATGAATATCATTAAAACACATTCCTTCTGTAATTCCTCCAACTTGTTTACTAGTGCTCTGCAGTAAATGCGACATGCACTTTCACTTTTCATGCTGGTGATCCAACAGGCTTATAGAACCCTCTGTCATCCATATTTATTCAAAGGTTACATATAATAAGTACGAAACATGGTGGTACTGTATATGTAATACTAAAAGAAGTGTTTACAGTTGTACGAATGAAGACAATGAGAAACATATGTCATAACATTTTATGAGTTTCTTTTAGTATTACTGAATGGACGTTACTGTCAATTGGCAACAGAAGTTAAGAATTAAAAACAAATAAATAAATAGGTTCATGATGCAGCAAATGCGCTTTTTAAGCTAGTGAACCTGGGTGACAGTATTTTTAAATATACTGCTTTTCAAATGGATTACGTTACATGTCCATTTGATCATTAGCCTTTTTTTCGGCTACTATTGAAAATTTTGCTGAATTGTGTGGTGGTTTTGTGGATTTTGCTCTAACTAAGATAAATTGGCATGTATTGCCTTCTTGACAAATCCAGCTGCTGGAGAGAGAGAGGTAACTGTTATAAGGAAAAGCAGGTCTTGTTTTGGGTTAAATACATTCCATGCACTGTTCATGCTGTTAACTGTCAAACTAAATATCTGCAGCTACAAAATCACATCACAGGGCTAGATTCTCCAAATTGATTTCAGCACATTTTCTTCATGAAAGAAAAATGCAAACAATAAAATTAATACACCAGAAATAAACATCTCAGCCATTTCATTTAAGTGCTTGTAGTGTAAGCATTGTTATGGTGTTTATTTTTAAGAATTGTATTTTTTTTTTTTCATTACAGAAAAGAAACGTTAATGGCAATTTGGAGTAAACAGCTTTGAGAATCTAACCAAATATTTCAAAAACACCTTACAATCAGTTAGACTTTACATGAATAATGGTGTGTTTATATAAGAGTGGATTGTATTATGCTTTTACCATTAATTGACCATATACAGCATAGAGAACATGCTAACTTTATACAGCCACCTGAACTCAGTTGTAGAGGCACTTTGAATAAGCAGCCTAGAAGTTCAATTCTTTTGGTGACAGATTAAAATCAGGATTCTCTGTAAATACATTTAAATTCCCGCCAATATTTCCTTTTATTAAAAATCAAATACTATATACTATGTAATGGTGGAATGTGGCTTGTATTCTAATGACAGAATAACTGGATGAATCACACTTTCCAAATTATGCCACATTGAACAAAAAGAATGTAATTCAGTGATCTTTTTTTTTTCCATAGTGTATTGAGGTTATTTCAATCATGCGGGTGGCCGTAGAAAACCTATTTCTACCCACCCCTTCTGGGGCTTATTCAGCTGTCCTCACTCGTAAAAATAACTACAGTACTCCGTGAACAGAAAAGATGTATCTGCTATAGAATCTTCAATATTTTCTCTTCTGCTTTAAAAAATATTGAAACTATATTTATTTAATTCAAACCTTGTACCGGTAAATGCCTGAGCATTATAATGGTTCTGCTGCTATTAGATAATACCTGAGGTTTTTTTTTTTTTTTTTCCATTACTTTATACAGCACTAGATTGTGTTGCTAATGAATATAAATGTTTTCCTCAATATTCTATGAGTAATGCTCAGAATTCACACATTTGGTCTAGTAGCCTTTAGGCTTCCGAATCCCAGCGGTAGATGATGTTGTGTCATGGGTATTTCCAGTAACCTAAATAATAACGCCATACTAAAAAAAGATAAATTCTGATTACATGGAGCTATTCTTCAGTTAAGGTACCTAGTATACACAAGTGAACATGGTTTGTATCTACCTGTAAAATATGTACGACAATAAAACTTCCAGTAACTTCTTGTTTTTTAATTAGGATTTGAGTGCACATTTGTGTATTTGTTTCATTATTTAGGTCCTAAAATGTATTAGTGAAAAAAAAAAAAGTTTTAATCATAAAATTTGTAGTAGCCTACTTGTGTTAGTTCAGTAACTTGTTCACTTTGTGTTTATAAAGTTTTTTCACTTTGTTAGAGAAGAGTGCAACTTATCAATCAAACCGAAGACGTGTTGCTATGCCTGTTGTGGTTACTGTATTGCCGCTGACATCAAATACAACTCTCGATTTAAAAAAAAAAAAAAAAGTATGTGCTACTCTAAATTTAAAAAGATACACTGAACGTATAGGACCGCGAGGAAGCAGACTTAGTTACATTGACAGACAACATTTAGAGGGCGTGTACTAGAACAGGGATTTTCTTTCATCAAGCAGAAAAATACATACAGTAAACGAATACTGTACTTAAGCATTTTCTGGCTGATTAATTTGGAACAGAGATTAAACATAGTCGAAGGATAACATTCAAGTTCTTCTACCAGAGATTCAGGACCTCATATTGACCAATCAGGATAAAGGTTACATTTTCGAATTGATTTTAATGTTTCTCATTACGGAAATGCAATATCATTTGGAGACTTTTTTGTCAAGGGCAGTCACTCGTAGTGTCATAAATTCAAACTTTAGTAGTGTAACTGAATGTAATATATATTATAATACATCTTAAGACATCCCTAATTATTGGAACTCTCATAATACCATGACAGGTTGATTTAATCAAACACTGTACATAAAATTATAAATGCATAGAAAGTCAAAGTTCAAAGAATCTTCACTTGCTCATCATCAAAAGTCATAGACTAGAAGTAGATTTAAATGTAGACTAAGCCAAAGTAAAGTTGCCTCTTTTTAACGTACTGCAGATCATTCTGTGGAAGAAAAGTAGTATTTGGCCCTTATCTGGATAAAGAGTACACAGAAAAAAAAAAACAGCATCGCTTGCTTATTATAGGCAGAAAGTCAAATAATAGATGTTCTATTATTATAGGCACTAAGTCAAATAATTTTTCAAACACTGGCTGCCTCTGATTAAAAATTATGTAATTGTATTAATTCTTTCGAAGTCCCATTAATTGTTTAATTTCACTGTTTAACTACAAGATCCAATCTCAGAGGAATACTGTAATTAAAGAAAAGCACAAGAAGTGAATTATGTCAGAGATCCCCAGCAGTGGAGAGACAAAAGGCAAATGTACACGTGTACCTTCACGACTTACAGTGAACCAGAATTCAACTTTATTGCATGGTGCAGTTCTTCTAGTTTTTAAAGTTTGAATCTAAGGACATACAAAACCAGCTGGTCTCAATTATACACTACCCTTTGCTCTGTAATGCTAATTTGCCCTACATTACTTCTGGTTGAAATGAGCACTCTAACAGTGTTTTAACAGGGAGGGCATTAACTGAAATGAATGTTTTTAGATAACCAGAAACCCAGCCTAAAATGTGCAGCGAATCTTTAGGGACAACAGAAATATCACAAACCCCAAAGCTTACAAAAAGCAAAGCTAACAATGGCCCAAAGATGTATTGCACTTGCAGGTTAGACCACTTCTCTCAGTAATGATCTTTCACTTCATTAATTTGTCCATTATTTTTATTTATACAAATTGTTCTGGTCGTCATAAGCCTATTTATTTTGTATTACTGTATTAACTTCTGCTGTAATCTGGTCACCTTGGAGGCAGAATATTGGCACATTAAGGATCCAGGGGGAAACTGATGTGCCCTAGCTTTTCAGCATCTGGCTTAATATTTTCATTTGAGATTTCTTCTCCCACACCACTAATAAAATGCTATTTATTTCTATGAACATAGTGCTCAATTTCCAGCACAAGGTTTTAGGACATGATAATGGGAAATCCAGGTTGTCATGTCCGCAGTAAGAGAGGGAAAGAAATAACTATTTTCGCCCCTACTTCTGTTTCTTTAATTTTTTTCTGTCCTTAATTGCCATCTACCAAGAGCTGCGGCACCATCATTAATCTTGATGTGGGAATCTGAAGGATTCTTCCACGTGTGTGTGTTGCACGAATAATAAACTCTTTGGTAGATAACGCTTTGATTTTTCTTCCCCCAATACAGAAATGTTTTAAACAAGTCTGCTGCTCTGAATGCTAATACTTAACACAGATTACCTCACATGCTCTAAGATTAAGTATTACAGTCTAATTATACTGACTAAGTTAAATCAGCTTTTGGCCTTTAACCTGTGGGCTGCATATACACAATTATTGCACATGATACCAGTCTTTCAAATATTTATGGTGACTGTACAGACATTGAAGCACTGTAATTAAATGTTTAGTCATCTTTAGAACAGTGTTGCACAGATCTATTCCACTATGCACACGATGGACAAGAAGAAAGCAAAGCTGATGCATGATGAAAGAATCATGAATCAACTACAAATAAAAAGTGGTCCTCGGGGGAGTGAGGAGGACAGCCCAGAGTGTCCAGTGGATGTGATTGTCCTACTTTATGAAGTTCTTATCCCAAACTGTATTTATTTAAGAATCAACCTGTACATACGGAAAACAAACAGATACTAATGAATTCCAGTGACAAAAATAAAATAAAATGATCATTAACATTTTACACCAATTTAAGCAACTGTTTGATCCTTTTTTTTAAATCCTCAGTTAAAATAGTCTTTGTCCAGGGAAATGTGTTTTCTCACTCTGTTGGCAGACCAAAATTGGCACCATTCTAATAAGACAAAGCAAAGGATCTGACTTCACAACTTTAATAAAAATATGATAGTAACAAGGTCAAGAATATTTTACGCCATTGAAAAGACTGGTTGCATTAACATTGCCTCAGTGTCTCCTTTCAAAAGAAAAAAAAGATATTCCAGTAATGTGCCTCTTCCACAAGTGCATGCAAGCCCGTGTCATGACTGCTGTCTGACATATCAATATTTCTTCTTAATGCACCTAATCATGGCAGCTCCATGTAGGCATAATGCAACATTAGACATTTTAAAAATGTCTGGCAAATAACATTAGGCCATTTTATTAATCTTACTTTTCTTACCTCCTCATCCATTAAGCTTAATTTCTCAAGCAACACTTGAACCTGTGACAGCCTTCCTCCTTTTATTTACCCTTTCCATGAGATAATTTCTTTCTTTGCTCCAAGTTTCTATTTTGAGATTTTTGTTGATTTATCTAATGTGTGAGATTCAATTTCACTTGTAAGATAGTAAGTACAAGCTTTTTATAAAAATAGAATCCTTTTTTTTACACTGTGATTTACGTGAAATCCATCCATCACTATGTAAACCTCTGCTTGAAAGGTCTGTCTTTTTATCATAGATTATTGTAATTATTTTTACAGATTCAGTTCAGTATCAATTGTTGTTTTCATTACTTTAATATAAATATGTATGTAAATATTTCCTAACTGCACCACAGTACTAGTGTAACAGGGTGGAGGTTAGGCGCGAACCGGCCCACCACAAGTGAGTGTCTTAACCACAATGCAAAAGAGCATTGCTCATCTACATTTGAGGTTTTAGTATATTTAACTTCATGTAATCTCATCGACAGGGGACAGGAAAGGAGTCACAATGGCAGGGTATCACACAGCACTGCCTGTTACACTCGTCCCCCGTTTAACCGGCGATCAGCTGCAGCAAATATATGATTGGTCATGGCACCAATGTAGCTGGGTCATGGCACCAATGTAGCAGGGCGAAGGCTGGGTGCAAACCAGCAACCCTGCGTACCACAAACAAGCATCCTAACCCCAATGCCAAAGGTTACATCAGCAGTGCAGTTTGTGGTTTGGTCTCATGGGTTAGATCTGTTGGCTTGTTTTGAAAACATCTAGTGGGTAAATATTGTCTTGGTGGTTTGGCTGTTTTTTTTTCTATTCATTTCGATTATGAGGTCATCACCAAAAGCAGAACGTCAATCACCACTATGTACTGTATGGTAGATCACGCCCTCCCCCTATATTTTTTCTGGAGCTCAGCATCCAGTAAAATTACAAAATCTGGCAACATATTTTTTTTGTTCTTGTTTGATTGGGAAATAAGGAGATATAAAAAGTGTTTTTTTTTGTTTTTGTTTTTTTTTAATTCGTCACTAATTTAAGAACTGTATCACTACAATTAAAATTGTTTTAGTTTTTAAATTAATTTTTAAACGATTGTATCTGCCGACAGTTCTGTACAATTACATTTTACACTACATTGTGAATAAAATAAAATAAAATAAAAATCACTAGATCTACTGCATTTGATCTTATCAGATATAAAACAGTGGTGCTTTTACTGTAAATTGTGAGAAAAACAAGCAAAGCACATAAATAAATAAATAAAAATTGTTTATAACATTACTTACCTGTATTATTTTTTATTCTTAAATGTAAGTGCTGGTTTTTGGCTGGTTTAAAAAACAGAATTAGGCTACTTTTTGGCTGTTTACATTCAAAAACCACCCCCTGGCTACCCCACTGATATACTGGACACCTGAAGCATGTGAATAAATTCCACTCCTGATTTAAACTTTACCAGCATGTTTACCAAATTAAACACAACATCAGTGCAACTCTCATTGTAAAACGTCTAGCTGCATAATTTTAACCCCCCCCCCCGCTCCATTTAACACTAACTCGGGGCTATTTCCCCAGATCTCAACTTTTCATTTGAATACGTTTATTCGTTCACATTAGAATAGATTCATACATAACTGTGCATATCATGTACAGTTTAATAAATTAGTATTTTATTTGTTTTAAATGTGTAATATGTTCTTATTTCCTTCACTTCTCTGTATGATGTTTTTATTATAAAAGAGGATGTGGTAAGAAACAAAATGAGGGGTTCTCTTGTTATTTTGCTTGAGTAGGGGCTGTGATACCAGCAGGTAAAATATAAGGGGCATATCTCACAATCCTGCCCAGCCAAGCATTCTCTTTCTCAGATAACCCAACGCCGAGGACCCGGCAGCATCCAACAACTGTTTTTTCACCATATTCTGGTAGTGGGGAAACAGGGGAAGAATTTTTTTAATATATATTTTTACAACTTTAACAGGGGTTGAGTTAGCAGCGAGTAAAATGTAAGAGGGGGTTCCTTGATCTGCTGCCCAGGTAGAGCTGTGTGTCTTGGGGGCAAACCTCCCACAAGGACCCGGTGGCGGCTGTCCAAATAATTTTTCTGTGAGACTGACAGAACCTCATCCCTCTCACGGCAAAATAAATTAAATTCTAATTTCTTCTTTAGTCAGAATAGTTACTGGTTTGCGAGAACAGGAGAAACTCATGAAAGATCCCTATCTCACAAGATCCCTATCTCAGAGTACTTCTTTCGTGAATTGCTTCATGAGACCAGTAACGAAAAATTATTTAAAAAGATAAAATAAACAACTTTCACACTCACAAAAAGAAACAATAATGTTACAGTCAGTCTTATTGAGTCTCAAGAGATATGTCATGGTTTAAGAGATATATTATTTTAAGGCAGTTCCAATTTGAATTTATTTTTTTGTAAATGAAAACAAGATGGCCGTCTCACGAACAAAGATTTTTTCTGACGAAAGAAGACTCTCATGAAAATGAATCTTCTGTTGTGAGGCCAATTCTTCTTTTGTGCTCAAGCATCCAACTTTAAGCTGTACTGAGTATGCCCAGAACCCAAAATTTCAAATCCATATAACTCATGAACAGATTCATATTTTTTTTCACCAAACCAGCGAAAGGCATTATTCTGGGCCAGTTCCTTTGTACCCTGATAAAAATTCTAAATGGCTTGGGTGCTAGAGAATGACAAAAAAAAAGATTAAAAAAAAAAAAATCACTATCACACTTTCAACTATAGACACCTTCAATGTTATATTCAGTGACGCTCTGAGAGTAGCAAGAATAGCAATTGTGTTTATGATTCCTCTGAAGAACATTTTACATGAAAGTCTTTATAATTAAAAGAAATGCAAGTTATTTACGTGCACTGAGCAAGCATCCTGCAGGTAATAAAATCATCTAAAGCTTCTTTCACACTGGCATGCTCTACCTGGGTCAGAACCTACCTGGGTAAAGTCCCATTGTCATGCGGATCTGCTATGCAATTTCAGCAGGTTTGATAATACATAATGCGCGTATCAATGCCCCAGAAGCAGCTTTTACGGACACTTTCATCCAAGCTTCACTGGATTGAACCTTTGGCCCAAATGTTGACCAGAGCAAATGTTTCTTCATCCATGCTGCAATCTGGCTCATACTATGTCTCAAGCAACAAAAATATGGCTAAACAGAATAAACAAAAATGTTCCTTGTGGAAGTAAAACCTTCATGTAGGCATGGCTGTTTGTTATTTCGTCAGCTTATGAACGGCCGTCATGCATTTTGTTACACTCAACCCAGGTCAAAGCGCGCCGACCCACATTCTGAGGTGGGTCGCTGTGATCTTGGTCAACCCAAGTATGTGGTCTTCATACTACGCAGGATTGTGACCCGGGTAGCCAGAACCTCATTAGGAGTGCCAGTGTGAAAGGGGCTATATATTATAATACTACACAGAGCAGTTGCCTAACATTTATTCAAGCAGCTCCGATAGGCCCTACCATCAAATGAATAATTTGCACATCCAAAACCATGTTAAAGTTAAAATACAATAATATACTGTGACAGAGAAAGAATGAATCTTGGTTATAAATCTCCCTGCCAACCTGTGAGGGCGCTGTGCAAAGGGTACAGAGTACCCTGGACTAGATGGTCTGAAAATTCATTCCAAGGGAAAGGTTGAAGTCAGCCACCTAGAAAGGTGGCGCAGCTAGGGTACACCAATTCATCACCCCACAAGGGAAGCAATGTGGCAACCGCGAATTGGAGGAGAAACGACTGCATTCGCTAACCAAGGGGGCGTGACTGACGGTACAAAAGGGGACGTGGCTAGGTGATCTGTTCCTTTTGTTATGGTTAAGCGCAAACTGCTAAAGAATAACTGTAAACTTACCATGAGTGTTTTGTTTGTTTGTCGTGTCTAATTATACTTCTTTGTTCTTATTAGATGGCTAACACGATCTGGAGCCATCACTTAAGGCCAGCACCAAACCCGGGCAACACGTCACAACTGTACACAAATAAACTGTATTTCACCACTTGCATTAGCACTCACTCTACACCTGTACACTGCAAACCACTTTGCCACATACATATTTAATATTTAAATAAAAGCTATTTTAGAAGCACAGGTGCTTCAGGCTTGTACGTGATTATTATTATTATTATTATTATTATTATTATTATTTATTATTATTATTATTATTATTATTATTTGTTTATTTACCAGACTAAAGGGATATTTGGCCATCTGTCAGTCAATAATCTCTGTTACCTGAGTTTTGTGCAAGCCCATGTGATCACTAAGGGGTCAATTTGCACGTAACCACTGTGGCTTTGCTTATGGTCAGCAAGGCCTTACATCAGAGTAAGTAACATTGCACAGCCACGTTTAATAGGGATATTTTGTTTACATTTTCTGAGGAGAAGTGCATAAAATGAATGTAACCCTAAAATGGAATCTACAATGAGAAAATTAATTAAAATGAAGGTACATGCACAGAAGGCAATGTTAGGTAGAAAAATATTATTTTCTTTTCATAGAAACAAATAGCATTTGGGTATAAAGGCCTTTACAAATATGGTCCCATATCTAAAACCTACTTAAGCCCATGGAAAAATATAATTTAAAAAAAAAAAAAATTATTAAACATCATAATATGAAAAGTGAATTCTCGTTGCCATTATCACTCAACGATTTTCCAATCAGTTTAGATAAACAAATGTCACAAGACTTCCATAACAGCATATAATTGACTGGATGACTCATTCTGTTTCAGTCAGCCTTAGAGCAGAAATAGCATAGCTTACTTTTTAAAATAATGAACCATAAAGAGGAAAGTCCAAATCACTTGTCTCAAATGCTACAGGATAACTGCAGGGCTCTGTGGTCCAGTGGTTAATGAAACAGGCTTGTAATCCCAGCTCACCCAGAGCAAGTCACTTAATATCCTTGTACTCCATCTTTCGGGCGAGATGCTCTTGTAAGTGACTCTGCAGCTGATGCACAGTTCACACACCCTAGTCTCGTAAAGCACTTTGTGATGGTAGCCCACTATGAAGGGCACTATATAGAAATAAAGATTCTTATTATTTCGTATATAAAAACTCAATTGATAGATTTAACCCAACTGGAAGAATTTCACTTCCTCGTACATTTGATGCATTGTCTGGTTTAAGTAACACATGTAAACAGGGGTGGCACACATACAGTTCAAAGCTGCAATCCTTCAATTATGACAGCAAATCCAATAGCTGTTATTTTTATAATATTCCATTGGAATTCAATATTAATGGGTTGCCATTTTAAATTATCTTAAAGAAATTCACAAAGTATGATATGTTATTTTTATTTCTACAGTCATTTTATTTTAATTCATACAGCATGTATAATGCTCAAATGCCTGACTACTATTATTATTATTATTATTATTATTATTATTAGACATAGTTAAGCAATGCACTGAATACATGTTCTGTGTATAAAGACATTTTTAAATTAGTGCTTTTCTTCTTTACTAACTGGAAGAAGATGCTTGAAACTATGCCTTCTTTATTACTGAGTCTCAAGATCCTAAGCTTTGCTTAATGTGTGTTTAAGGTAGGTTTAAGGAAACCTTTAACCCTTTAGCCCTCTAAATTTGGTTAAAGCCAATTTGTTTGCCTGCCTATTACACTCATAGGTGCCAAAAGATTGGGGGATTAGCGTTCATTTTTATATTAGTGGACTAAAAACATTTCAAATGTTGTTTAAATGTATATGCACAGCAACACTACACAGAATTAAAAAAAGAATAATAATAAAATACATCACTTCATTGTCACTTGCCAGTTGCATTCTTTTGTTTGACCACTACACAATGTCAGCATATGATAGATTACTTCAGATCCAAAGATGTCAAAAGCACATGCAGTTTACCAGCAATGTGAAATAAATAGATTGTAAATAATTTAGTAAGTGAATTTAAATATAAAACTATAACATACACACACCTATATTCTTAGAAAACAAAACCAAGAGAGTATACCATCAATGTTTTCTAAGAATTGGTTTTACCTAGGCTTCTCTCAACAATTTTACTCAATATCTGACCTGAAAGCTCTTGTCAGCGTACGCTAAGGTTGAAGAGAATTCTTCCTGTTTCTCCACTAATGTTTCATTTTTGGTATAAATACATGCTCATCATTCATTTTTACTTACTGGGCAGCTGCGTGCACATTTTGAAACATAATTCATGTTTTGTTTGTCAACAACATATTTCACCAAAACAAGGATAACAATGGCACGGTAAGAATTCCAATTGGACTTCTAGCACGGCTCCAAGAACTAGGGGTTCTGGAGGTAAGGTGGCATCTCCTGTCTTGAAGTACAGAGGTGCTGTGCACCTGCTGGTGCAATGATGAACCCTGTTAGTTTTGTGAATCTTATGAGCTGTGTGTGTACTGAACTGCATCTTTACATTGCCTTGGAGCACAAACAATTATAGGACAATCAGTTGCAATCTCGCAAGAGCCGATTAGCATTTGGAATGGCTATTGGCCATTCCATAGAACAGCATTGACATGGAGAACACAAAACTGAATTTATTTTGCACCTTCATCATACTTTTATGAAAACCTTAAATGTGATCAGTATAAATGTTTATACATTAATCTTGGTATCATGTTTTACAGTAAACACCAACAGATCTGATATTGTCAACACTGATAATGTGACAACCTTCTGAAATAGGTCTTATTATGTTTAAATCTATATGGGACAATGCATTTTTAACAAATAAATACACACAGTATAAAAAAAAAATGATTAAAAAAAAACAAAACCGCGGAAGTAATAATCAACAAAATGCACAAAAACAAAGAACGTACACCTGCCACAGCTCCCAGACAGCAGGTTAATAATCTGTTCCTGAAAGTTTGTGCATACGTGTATATGTGCAAACAAACTTACCTACACTTACCTATTTTACTGTGTCCACAGCCTATTAACTTACAGTCAGTAAGCCACAGATAATTCAGACTGACAGAGAATGTAGCCAAGTGTTTATTTAACATAAATGAGATATGTTTCCCTTAGTAAGGAATATGCTTTAATTCCCACTGGAAAGTGCTGTACATTTCCCTAAAACCTGGCAAATGCTCAACCTCACTTTCAATTTTACATTTCCAATATACAGTATTATTATATTCAGGTAACCCTCTTGTGGTCCCAGCTCAATGGACCAATACTGTTACCAAGGTCACCTTCGTAGAGTTATAGTTTCATCCAGCTGACATTGATTCATGTTGCCAGATGGCTAAGGACAAAATGCGATTGCTCAACACAATTTGTGACCTACTTACAAGGCTAACAATCTGCTGCCTAGCTCCAAGTAAAGCATAAAGCCTTTGATTAAAAATGTAATTTTGCCTCTTCATCGGTGTGCATATGGCATGTGGAGAAAGCATGCCGAATGCAACTGTTCTTGAAGGGCTTAAGCTCTAAGACTTCTGACACTTCTGACAGGAGGAGGGGGGGGGTGGTGGTGGTGTGCCACTGAGGTATGACAAGCGAGACACCTCTTTATCACCTAATGGGACACAACATCTGAAGTAATTAAAAGTTAGATTGACACCGGAAACACAGCAGCCAACCAAGGCAAGCAGCATTTAATGGGATGGTTTGTTAACCCTGGAGAAGCAAATCATAGAAACAAATATACGTAAGAACTACAGAATATGGCGTTGGAAAATAAGTTAAATAAATAAGGCTCTAGGAAGCTCAGGACTATATTCAGGTCTGTTAAAGGAAGCTCTAATGGCTCCTGCCAGCACCATTCCTGACTGCTGCCAGAGCCATTGCACTTCACCTTTTGCGAGCACTACCTAACATGAACACTAAACAGTAGAATGCCTCTGGCTTTGAACTCGCTAATAAGTGACTAACAGCCTTTTAACACTATACAAGATAAAGCAGCATAGCTGTTAAGATCAAACACTGAGACTGGCTCAGACAGGACTGGTAATTATGATTTTTTGTTTACATTTTTTAAGCTTCCACAAGAGTTTCCTATACCAAAGTGCTTCTAACTTATTATGACAAACTATAGTTTCGCTTAATGTATTTTATAGTTATCAGATTATATAAGCGTTACCAAAACCTAGTTGCTACATGGCAACACATACAACATGCATTGTGTAAATATGAAAAGAGGGAGCGTCAATTGCGTCAACACTCCTCTGGGTTACAGTCTAAAGGTTACAGAAATAAAACAAACAGACAAAAAAAGCAATGTCATGTGAACCTGAAATTCTGAAAGTGTCTTTGACTTCAGTTTAGCTCAATCCCTTCCACAGGCACTCAACAGCTCATGAGACTATATTGCTCAAAATGTCTTTGATTGAAATGAGTTCATATGCGGACAGAGAAAATTATCTGACACAAACTTACAGTGATAGAGTCACATATAGTATGCAGATGCACAATTTATTAATTAGGCAGATGGGGAAATGGTTTATTTTAGGGAGTCACGTTATAACTGCCAATTAACCTTTTATTCAGATTATATACTATATATATATATATATATATATATATATATATATATATATATATATATATATTATTATATATCTATATTAGTTTTTTAGCCAAGGCACTTGCACTGAATATTAAGAGCAACATAGAGCAATATTAGCTAAGGGACAGAGGCTATCTCAAATTTGATATCACAACACTGGACACTAAATCTGGGTGCCCAGTTAGCTGTAGTTTGTACTTGGGCAAGGACCATCACGATTCTTTTCCATTGGAGTTCTGATAGAAAATGTGCATTAAAAAGAAAGTTAGATAAGTTATTCTTACTTGCTCTATCTAGCCCTGTCCCCACATGTTCCAATTTATTTTTTGCACTGTGGGTTAAAAAAAAGTCCACCTTTGAATAGTGAAAAATTGTTTTTTGAGTAATTCACTTATTTTTAGCCTACATATTTAGGTTACCTAAAAAGGTGCACAGTACACATTTGTATACTGTATATATCTTTCTTCCAAGATATTATGAATCCACAGGGTCAATGATATGTATAATTCAATGTGATGCAAGCCACCTTATTGAACATAAATTATGTGTCCTATTTAGAAACTTGAGCAGTGCGCCTTTTACTACAGCTTTGCACATGTTAAAACATACTTTTGACATTTTAGATGAATCAATATTCCATAACTTCAAACATTCATTCTGAGGTAAAACTATAACAGGGGATTTGATCAACAAATACCTGGATTTTGTTAGACCGAAGCACTGGAGAATCACCTTTGATTGCATCAAACACCTTTCTGTGGTTATGGTACAAGGTCCTGTAAAACGCTTGAACAAAACAATGGCTTCATATATTTCTTAGTTAAAAGGTTTGTAAGCCTGTAACACATCAGTATGTCCTGGATCATGGTAAAGTTTTCTGCAGTATGACTACGAATACTGTTGGTAAGTTGGGTTGCAAAGCACTTTCTTAACCTCTGTTAAGAAAGAAGAACAAGAATAAAAAGCTAAAATATGCAAAAGAACACAGAAATTTGACTATGGAACAATGGTCAAAGGTGCTTCGGGCTGTTAATGGATGGGCAACGACACCTGTGCCTTCTGCCAGTTCTGTAGTCAATTCAGCGCTAGTATTGCTCATCCTTGTTAGAGAGCTTTTTGGGTCTTCCAGTCCTGGTTTTGTCAATTACAGATGTTTCTCTGTACTTGATTATGTTTCGGATACCACACCTTGAAATTCAAGTGATGCAAGCTGTTTCACTCAACGTTTTTCCTTCTTTTAAGCAAGTCAAGGTTGTTAAAATAGTAGAAAACACCAGTGAAGGCTTTGAGTAAATTGTTGATGCTCATACTGCATCAGAGTAAAAAAATGCAACATGTCTAAGACTTTTGCACAGCACACACACATATATATGGCTCCCTTGAGAAAGATATGTACAACATATCGAAACGTTGGTGTGACGGAGAGCGAATGAATCCGAATCAAAAATTTCCCTCTCGACCAGTGAGGGCACTGTACAACAGGAGCTGCGGGCTTCCTACTGAATGGTTGGGCAGTTCATCCTGGGGACAGTCGGGAGCCGGCCATTCAGGAAGAGGGCGGCGTTACGGTACCTGGAGTCATCGCCCTAGTACGGTGAGCGAAGTTTCAGTCATGAATTGGAGGAGACGTGATTGAACTAGCTATCGGAGGGGGCGGGGCTTAGGGTACTTTAGGGGGACGTGACGCCGTAATCGGCTCCTTTGTTGTGGTTAATGGGAGGAGACAAGGACGGAATCTTGAATGAAGTGTGGGTTCATTGAGGAGTATTGTGTTTGTTTTACCAGACGGCTGATACGAAGCTGGAGCTGCAGCAAGAAGCCTGGACCTGAACGCGCACGAGCACCAGCACTCAGAGCACCGCACCTGCACCAGAGCACCCAGTTTGGAGACGTGTTTTTGTGTTTATTGTTTCAGGACTGCAACCCCTTTGTTTTGTAGCTGGTAATACCCATTGCTGGGTAGAACCAGCTTTATTATTTTGGGTCCAGTTTTCACTGGCAATACCCATTGCTGGGTAGAGCCAGCTTTATTATTTGAAACCCGGTTTAAAAAGGGCATTAAAAGAAACCTGACCGGTAGACTTCATATTTGTCCTTTGTTGGAGCACCTCAACTCACCTATACACTGGAGCACTACAAACCACTTTGCCACAGTTGGTCAGCTGGCTCTTTGAGCTAATATATATATATATATATATATATATATATATATATATATATATATATATATATATATATATATATATATATATATATATATACGTGTGTATATATATATATATATATATATATATATATATATATATATATATATATATATATATATATATATGTGTGTGTGTGTGTGTGTGTGTGTGTGTGTGTGTGTATATATATATATATATATATATATATATATATATATATATATGTGTGTGTGTGTGTGTGTGTGTGTGTGTATATATATATATATAGTTGTTGTTGTTGAGTTGTTTCTTAGTATAACAGAAGAAAGTTTAATTTAAGAAAATAAGGGATGGACATTTGCATTTGCACTTCTTTTAAAGATCAATTTTAAAGAAATTCAGTGCACTAGGTCAGACTCTGATGCCTAAAGGGTTTTGGCAAACATCAATTCAGCGAGTGTCTCTGTACTCTTGGATCAGTACTAAAAACAATGCATTATGATGATTTCCATCCATTTATAATAACAAGCTCTCTAATATTCATAGTCAATACAAACACTGTATTGTAGTGTAGGTACAGTAAATGAATGTTCTCTGATTGCCTCCAGAGGATCTGATTGTCATGGTTACTGCATACTGTTCCTATTGGCTGCAGTGCTTGATAATGCCAATTAGCTATGCAGTTGTTATCCAGCTATGAATTGCAACCAGTTTCTGTTGCTAAGAGCAGAATAGAGGGTTACTGTCTCTTGTGAGCTCTAGTTGTGTGCTCTTACTGGAACAATGGAAACAGACCTTTCAAGCAAAGGACAGTGACTTCTACAACTAGTATACAATTATATAATTTGTATTGAAAGAAGCAGGGTAAAATAAACCACACAAATGATTTCCATTTGCCAGTGCACACTATGCTGAGTGACATACAGGAAGCCGCAGGGAAAAAAAAAAAGATACTGTATAAATAACATAATGTTGTAATCTTTAGTCATAGTATTTGGTGTCATGAAACTTTCAAGAACAAATTATGCCAGTACAGCGTTTAGTTCTAACCATGTATTTAAAATCTGAGCAATTAATACTTTTTAATTAAATAAAAACAAATAAATGACAAACGAAAATAATATGTTCTAAACAGACTTGAATATGATCATGTTAAGCTGTGGATTATTCACATTTTCACAGCAGGCAATACATTTGCCAAGTAGTTCAAACCTAATATTGCTGTAACCTTTTTTTTCTAAACTGAAGCCTAATTTAGCTGCAAAGTTTTGTAAATCGTGAATTTGATTACTGAGCCTTTTCCCAAGCGTAGCAAAATACTTGAAACTTTTTAAATGAGATTTATTTTACAATCGAATGCTGCTCAGATTCTATTTGAAAAGATCAATACAGACAACTAAGGTTTAAATGAAAATGACTGAGACAGAGCTGGGTTGCCATGTCTGGTAAAATTCTGCTCTCATAAAATACCTTTTACTGTAAGTAAATTTTACTCTATTTACTCAATACAGCAAGTTTGGTGCCCAAGACCCTTGCTCGTCTTTGAAATAAAGCACCATGGAATCTACAAAGCAGATGGGATTTTGGACTCTTGTTATTCATAGGTTTGCACCTTCAGTAACACACTGAGTGGAGGTGCTGATACATAGTAATGTCTCTGGTTACCACCTGGCAGGATTTCAAACTGTGGCCCACAGGCAACTGTTTCTTATCTGTAGAGAGAGAAAGAGACACTTGCACCTTAAATTTGGAGCCTAGAATGTGTCGACTGCTGTCACTTGTAATCACATTGGTATTTTATACAGTAGTTCCTTTGTCAAAATATTCAAAGTGCACTGATTGTGTTTAATGGATCATAATGGGGCTGATAACTCCAGGTCTTTACGTCAAAGTGCAGAAGCATCCACTGTACAGCTAAGGCACAGTACTGATACATTTTTAGATATGTGTGAACTTTTTTTTTTTTTTTTTTTTTTTTTTTTAGCAATTTACTCTTTGTATATCAGACAATAAATGTAACCATCTGACCCTTTAAAACGAAGCGTTAAAAAATGGCATTAAAAAAAGACACATACATTTAAAAAGATATACATTTTCAGATTGATTTTCAGAACAACGAAGGTGACATAATGGATTTATATGCTTATATGTATTTTTTAAGTTTACATTTCAGTCTTTGGGCATTATTTAAGGATTCTTTTGCATCAAAATACTTTTTTTTTTTAAAGGTTTAAATACTGCGACAAATGACAAAAACATGCATGTTTGAACTTATCTATGTTGATAATTGCAACCACAGAAGGGGGTCATTGTAGCTTTTAAAATAATCTCTCCTCCCTCAATCGTTTTACTCTTGGAAAAAGGAACTACATTTAAAAAATATATATATTTTCAAATATAGGAAGAAGTAGGGATAACAAGGATAACATATACAAAATAGCATTGTTCTACAATGGCCTATCATAATATTCCAAGCTGTTTAAAGCTCAGGTAATACCCACAAGCTGCATTCATTTTGCTTCATTATGTACATAGTTTTGTGATTTTAAACTTCTATAGCTTAAATCACAAAAAACATGTGTCTAATGAAGCATAATCAATATAGTAACTTTGATTCTCTGAGACAGGTAAAACCACTTTGAGAATAACAAATGTGTTTACAATTTAGTCTTTAGTCTGCAAGCAAAATATTTACAACAAAGTGACGCATGTACCTGATGCAAACAATGCTAGGACAAAGGAAATGTTTACAGATAGCTTGAACATACAGAAGACACAAGGAAATCTTTGTGTTGAGTTGAAACCCTGTATTATGTATTACTCCGACCAGTGGCAATCTTATCATTGCATTGATAACCTGTGGTGCCAAAAATCATGCAGTGTCAAAATGTTTTCATACTTCTGCTTCCAGGATTCAGTGTGGTTAATTCACTGTAAGGCCACTTTGTCAGTAAATTGTACATTTACTGTACTATAATGTAGGGACCCTTCACCAATACACTGCCCACATCACATGGTGAAATAACAAAGCAGCACTGTACTTTGACAATTCTGCAGATTTTTTTTTATATATTGGTAGCATATTCACACAATTCAAAAAGGCACTTGGGGCCAAGCAGATCAGAGAAAAAAACAAATCATTTAACGTGGTAGTGCAAAAAACATTTCATTAACATCTATTTAGTGCCAGATTCTATTACAGGAGCAATGGGCCCTTAAAAAAATCTGATTTTTTATTTATTTATATACAGTTCTTAAAATAGTTCTGAGTTAAAGGCTCAGTAACACAGTAAACCGCTCATCATAAAACAACTGGGTTATCCATAATTTACCTCTACTCTAGGAGCCCCATCTAATGGAAAATATCTCCTTAGTCACCAATAAACACGTTTAGTGTGTTTAACAATTAACAACATTATTTTAAATGAATTTATTAGTTACTTATTGAGAAATGTCTCCCAAACACAGATTAGGGATTTGTTGTCTTCATAATTTCATAACTGTACTCTTTTCTGAGGTATACAAGTTTCATTTTCTACAGTAGTATTATAAAACAATAGCTAGTATCTCCGTTTTGCAAGAGAGGTCAATTTTCCCCCTCAATGTGCCTTAACGTAGGCCAGCAGCAAAAACAACGGAATTTAATTTCATTGGCTCACTTGATGGCCAGCTAAAGTTTCAATACCTGCATTATCAGTTCCTATCAGAAAGAAGAACAAAAAAAATGTGCTTAAATACAGTGTAGTAACAACAGATACTAAAAGAAATGTGATCACCCATAATTATACCTGAAGAAACCTATTAGATGCTTTTACAATGGTACAAATACTCTGGATAGATAGGACAAGAGGATGGATTCCAGTCACTTTTGTTCAGTGTAAACGGACCTATTCTGGAAAGATTGCAGAACTCTAACTCCAACTCATAGCATCTAATAAAGTAAGTGTAACGCATTTCTGTATTTTTTTTATATTAAGTATTGATAATATGTTTGATATATCAATTAACAGTGGTGGCTGTGTGTTTTTTTTGTTATGTAGTTTAGATTTTTCAATGTGTAGCGATGTGTATTTTTCAATTTTCGGAAATAATGTCTGAAGGACGCTTGTGCAACTTTACTGAAGAAGAAAGCAGGGTTTTAATATCTATCTGGAGCAAAGACAGGATCCAACGAGCACTAAATGGGCAGCGAAAAAATCAGTCACTACAGCAGGGTAGGTGTAAACGCACCATTCCAGTACAGACTGTCCCAGAATCTTATCGGAAAGATTCCGGAATGGTAGTGTAAATGCACCTATTAACTTATAAGAGCTGTATTTTTATTACATAACAGGGTTTTAATGTTCTAACCTGGTCTGCATAGCCAATGTACAGTATAATTCTATTGAGAAGCTCTAATGTTAACATATTAGAGAGACCCCTGTAGTCTGTCTGGGTGCCTGCAGGCTTGCCTGTGAGCTCTGAGGTGGCTGAATGGCGAGTCTGCAGTGTGATAAAAAGCGGTCGGCTGACGGCACACGCTTCAGAGAACAACGTGTGTTCATCTTCGCCGCTCCCGAGTCAGCACTTGGGTGGTAGCGGTGAGCTCAGCCTAAAAATAACTGGATATGCCAAATTGGGAGAAAATAATAGAAAATAATTGGCGATTACTAAATAATAATTTTTTAAATGTTATCATTAACAGTACGAATAATGATACTGTTTTTATTTGGGCCAAATTTCTGGAATTTAGTTGGTATGTCAGTCACATAATGTATATGACTCCAACTATGCCCCTATGGCATGGAATAGTGTGAACAAGAGTAACCTGGATATGATCGTGCACCAGATAAATAACCCAAATGTATCAGCCAAACAAAGATTAATTACTAAGATTACATTTATTTTAATGAGTCGGTTCCAAGAGTTATCGAAGTGTAAATGTTTCTGATCCCAGATTGCATGTATGATGTCTTTTAGAATGATGTTGTTTTAGGGACGTGAAATTACTTCTGCATGTTTCTGGTTATCTTGCCAGGACACTCTTGTAAAAGAGGCTTCTGTCTCAATGTTTTTTTTTTTTTTTCTGGCTACAGAATAAATAAATAAATAAATAAATAAGAAAAGCATGCAATATTATATTAAAACATCTCAAATATTATTAACATTGCTCTTCTTTCCTTCTGCTTACTACTACGACTACAACTAATAATCACATATGAGAAACCAGCCAATCACTCATTGTGTACAACTGCACAGATAAGGCCAAACTTTTTGCATCATCCTATAGAATTAACTAAGGCGGTGTTTACATGCACAAGTCATGACAGTTTTCCTCACAATGTGTTTGCCGTACTTTTCAGGAAATGCGTTGCTATGCAGTTCTGATTTAGGAAAAAGAAAATCGCCTGTACCAATGCAGATTACTCAATTCATAGTCATTTACGGGAGGGGATATTTAAATGTATGTGTCTGCTTACTAAGTAGGAAAAGAACGACTGAATATTGTGAGGAGATGTTCATGCGTTGCCATGAAGATAAAAAACATTTAACAAGAGAAATGAATTCACCTGTTGTAGCACGCATTCTGAATTATGCCGCACATTAGCTACTTATTTGTCTGGTTACCTTTCCAACACACACACACACACACATATTTCTATACTTGTGATGTCTGCCCCCTGATTCTCATTATACTTCAACTTACTTAAAAAAAAGCTCCACGTAGCATGAAAGTTCATAACGAAGTATTTTTGCATTTTTAACCTACAGAAACACAGGGAGAACTTGCAAAATCCACACAGACAGACCCGTGAGGCCGAAATTGAATGCAGGACCCTGAAGCTGTGAGGCAGCAGCTTGAACCACCACACCACTGTGCTGCCCAGAAAATAAACCCTTTTATGTTTAATTAATTTAAATACGGCATTTCGGCTGCAGATGTTTGATATGATGTGCCTGAATAAAACATTTGAGTTGTATCCAATAGTTTGTCTTTCATTTTAATATTGATGATGTTTAAAATGTACCATGATAATGACTGCCGTCGGCGGTTGTTGGTATGAGTATAACCGCGACGGTTCTAGTGTCGAAGTAGTCCATAAATGTACATTGTGTGCGTGTATGTTTGTTTTCTACGGCCTTTCTGCTGGACATTACGTGAGATTAAGTCAGAAGGAATCTTGACTACTAAAACCTTGTGAGCCACAAGCATGATTCCTGCTCCAGTTTACATAGGTTTTTACAACTACTTTTATTGTTAGAAATCGATTGGCCCTTCCTTTCAAGTCGCGCTGCCAAAAGGATGTCCTTTTGCTGTTTCACGATCTATTCTCTTGACAACGTCACATAGTCAACACTGTAGAGTCAATTTTTATGTGCATGCAAACCAAGCCTAATTTTGCTTCATAAAGTCGAAAGTAATCGGCTGAAAAATGTTACGTTAACATAATGAATTATATACCGCTTTGTAGTTTTCCATATACTTAACGAAAAAAGGACATTTCAAAATCTAACATGAAATACTGTACTACTATTATGGCTTCCAGTAGATTTCTGCAATATCATTTTGTAGTTTCTATAATTACATGATGTTAAACAAAATATCTAAATTATGTTCATATAGTTTAAAAATAATAATCCTAAAGTTCTAGGTGATGCAAAAACTTTTGGCCATAGCAGTAGTTTAATCAATACTAAGTTAGTACAGTATGTCATGTTTAGAGTGCCTCTAATGATAAGAAACATAATTATGCACAGTTTGAGCAGTCAGGACCACTCAGTTTCAATTTGCAGTCCTCTCGCCCAACTGCACAACATGACATCTCTTGTACAATAAAAGACACCCACGCATAAAGTTTGAGTTTGTTTCCATTAAACTAAGTACATTCACTAATGCGTCTGAATCCATTAACGAAGGATTACCACGTTGATTGATCTTTTGTGACATGTTTCACTAGCTTCTCATACTATGATGCCTGCTGCCAGTTGACAGGATATGGTGGGGTGATTGTGATGGTGCACTAGATGATGCAATCAAAAAATCACACAGAAGTCCCCTGCTGATGCACATTTTCTGAGTCACAAGCTTTCAAATGGATGTGCCATGTCCTTGTCTGTATTTAGTGACAAACCTGTTGGGAGCCTTAAGTCCATGCTGATTGTTGGCAGTTAAAATTAGATTTTGCATTTGGGATTGTAATGAAAAAGAACTTCAATAATCCCCCCATCTGCGGTGAAGGAGCTTGACGCCCGGACTGATGTCTGGCTAGAATATATAGATTATATATATATATATATATATATTATATATATATATTATATAATATTATATTGTGTTTATACATTACATCAATATTTTAGTAAAAAATGTACTGTAGTTATAAATAACTCATGATTTATATAAACAGGAAAAAAATAAAATTACATTTTAATTCAAGTATGATTTCATGTTGCAGTTTCATACCCTTGTACACCAATCACATGTACAGTTACTCAGTGTAAGGCGTGAAAGTATGAAATGCTGATTAAAATGTCCCTTATCTGACAAATATGGGATTCAATATGTCATATTAAAGCTGTCTTCAACACCTAGTTAATTATCAGATTTTCAGTTAAAAGAAATGTGTTGCTTTCTATTGAGTTTTATGAGGAACAAGGATGTTTCAGAATCATCAGCTCTTAAAATAAAATCAAAAACCACAGTATTTATGAGACTGCTCATTAATACTATTTAAATAGGAGTCTTGCCAAGGAATTTATTGGAATACCTTGTTGTCTTTCTGAATAGGAGAATCCCCCCATTAATCAATAAGGTAATCATCAGCCCTTTAAAAGCCCTGTTTGAGTACACCCTCTTGTGGTTGTTTTTGTTTGCCCCCCTCCTCCCCTGCCTCCACTTGCAGTCGCCTTGTTTTAGGGGTTAAATTCTTGTTTTAGGTATCACAAATTCTGCAGGAATAAGGACGGCTAACTAGCTCCTATCGACGTTTTCATGTTGCGTATCTGCATTTCTCTCTGTAAATCAATAAATGGTCATTCAGCATCAATTGTGGAATCTGTGCATAAAAAGGTTAGAAATGGATACCACTTTATAATTGCACAGGTAGATGTGCAACTACGGTGTAGTTAATGTAAAAATAAAGGTTCTTCTTTAAGAAAGGTTCTTCGTAGCAAAATGAGTACAATTAAAGACAAACACATTCACTAAACAAATATATCACTTATATTATTAGAAGTTATTCTTATAATACTTGTTGTAATGTACAGTGATACTTCAGCACAGATATGGTTCAGGTTTTGTCCTCTCAAAAATGATTCCAATTGCATGCCCTTTTCTCTTACCCCCAGCTAATGGCCTCGGTGTGTAAGACACTCTTGTATAATCCAATGGATATTTGTTTTCCAGACACACTTCTCCATCAGTGGGTAAGGGCAGGAAATGGAAATGTATTTCCAGTAACATCTATGTATGTTCCCATAGCTAAACACCATTAGTTTTCTTTCCCCTTTGGCAATCAAAAATGCCTGTCTAAAATATATGAAAGTTACAACAGTGATAATGTAATAAAATATTGTAATGCATTCAAAAAAAGCCAAATAAGAAAACAAAAACTGATGTTAGAACAGCAAGGTAACCCCTTGTTATTTCACTATCTGACTATTTAGAACAGTGAATTTCTGTAGTATGTGCATAGTACATTTACAATTTACAGTCAACATGGACTAACAGTTAATTAGCCAAGTCCTTGAATTATCAAACCACAAGATAACGAGGGAGTAGTGTATAATGTAAGTAACCTTGGAAACTTTTGTCTCTTTGAATAGGGGAATTCATCTATTAATCAATAATGTAATCATCAGCCCTACAAAAGCCTTGTTTGTCTATGCCCTCTTGTTGTTTTTTATTGTTATCTCGCATAATGGTGACTCCTCCAATTGTTAAAATTAGCGTTCCCAATGCCGAGAATGCTTTTTCTCCAGCTCCAAGACCCATATAGCAGAAAAGTCCAATGCTGCCTTCCCATCAAGATTCCAACAAAGGATACAAATCAATTCCTTGTATTCTGAACACACTGTTCAAAAGGAAAGTATCCTACAATGCTGGCACTTCCCGTAAGGATCTGACTGCTTTACTGCTTCAATCCGACCATTCCACGTCCAAAGCTATTCATCCAACTGCTTCATCACTGTTGCAAATTTCAGAAGATCATGTTCCTTTAGTTCAGTGCCCTCAATCAAGTTCGGATTCTCCTGCATCATTCCCAAATAGTCCAATTCATACTGACTCCCCTGGCGACATTTCCAACGCAGCCATTTTTCAACCTCTCCAATCACTACAATCCACTATTTCTGGTTTAGATAAGTGTCTTTCTATTATTGAGACCTGCCATAAATCATCTCAGCCCACTCCCAGTTTTGGCTCTGGTAGTGCTTTCCAGTTTACAGCAATTCCGTTTTCAAGTACTAAGCCTGGTCCCAGAAATTCTACCAGTGTCCCTACCTCCTTTAAACTTTCCACGGCATTCTGCAGCAGCGACTCTCAATCAGCAGCTTCTCTGTTGCCCCTTCTGTCCCTAGTTTCCAGTAAACTTTGTGTGCAAATCCAGGAAGCTAAGGATGTTAATCTCTTGTTTCTGTTGCTCTCTTTCCTAGAAGTTTATGATAATAGAGTTTTGGATTGTGGCAAAGTTTCTGTCGTACTGAAATATAAATACCCATGCCTGTTTAAAATGTTAACTTTAATGGAATTTGTTACTGCTTTCAGTCTCTACAGGGACATTCTCTGTGACGTATGTTCAATGTGCCATCAGGAACTAGGTGTCCATCTCAGTGTAGTTACTGATTTATCCACGAGATATGTGGGTACAGCTTTTTATGACTACCATAAGTCATTTTCACCAGTCTAAAAACATTCTCCTGCCAGATTTGTGGCTCTGATCACCATAAATCCCCTTTATGCGATTTAGCAGTGCAGTCGTATCAAACTCACTATTTTTATCCTCACCTTGCACCTTCTGCAGATATTGCTATTTCTCGTTATCTGCGGCTGTCTTCTCAGCCATCCCAAATACCATCTAAACCTACACTCATGATTCGCCTCCTCATTCAAATGACAAATGGTCAAAACAGGTATTTTTTGCAGCTGGAAAACCCACAACCATTTTAATATGAATGTCTGCACTTGTGCCTCTTGCTTTTTCCTTAACATTTGTAGTTTTTGTTGTGATGGTCACAGTAAAAGTGTTTGCCCGAGACATGCTAGCCCCAATTCAGAAAAAAATGACTAAGCCTGGCATAAACCGTAGTGCCCATAGTACTGGCTGCGTCATTATTTGACCAGGCGGACCAGGTTTTTATAAGCTATCTAATTGCAGGTCCAAAGTTGGATTTACCACGGATGTCGTAAATCCTCCCTCTGTTCCCCATATTTGCCATAATCTCAAATCAGCCTTAACCCTTTGCAGTCCAATGTCGGACCAGGTCCAACATCATCAAAAAGATGTAAAGCACAGGTCTAATCATTTTTTCTCCGGAAAAAGTAGAGAAAACCTTTCAATGGCCAAATGATACTGATAGGAGCCGAATGAAACCAAAAAAAAAAAAGAAATAATTGGGCCGTATCTCATAGCCCCATCAACTACAGAGATAACATGGACATAACAAAGGAGGTAGCTGCTTCTGGGTCCAGAGCTCTTAGAATATCACAGATATTTGCAGAGCTTTTTTGAAAAGATGTTATAGTAATAAAATAATGACTTGGATCGCATTATTGAGGAGTTTGGTGATAAAACAAGTGATCAGGAGAGGATTTATCAGTATGCACGTCTATAAAGCGGTATATGAAAAATACAGCGAACAAGGAGGCTATAGAAAGATACTGAGTGTCCTTTTGCAATTCAATGCCTTTTAAACCTGTTATACTCTGAAAAAAAAAATTAAACAGTATATATAAAATAAACAGTGCGTGTGAAAATAAATTGGACCTGATGCACCTGACAAGCATTGAATAGATGGACTGCAAAGAGTTAAACGATCCAGAAACTGTCAACCTTCCGGTCAAAAAAGAAATAACTAAAGGTTTTATCATCAGCCTGTTTTCCAAACCCCATTTTCCGCTCTACCACATCAGTCCACTAGGTGTTGCAAAGTATTCTGGTAAGAAAAGTTATCATTGACTTATCTTCCCCTCATTCTGGTTCTATTTCTAGTATAAATTACTTAATTCCCCCGATCAGTTTTCCTTCATTATTATAGAATAGATGATGCAATTTGTTTCATTAAACTTGCAGGTCAAGGGGCATACCAGATGCTTTTAACCTCCCAGCTGCCCATTTATTTTGGCAATTTCCACGTTAAAATGCTCTTTTTTTTTTTTAGCAGATTTTTTTTATTTTTAGCCCTCAAATAAGCAATCTGGACAGTTTTCAAAACAATTTTTGCTATATTTTTTTAAATACACACTTTTTATTGTGATTATGACAAACTGAAATACAGTATTTCAATAATACTTAAATAATAACATAACAAAAATGTGTTTATAATTGTAGTATTATAATATAGATCACAACATAACATCATTTTTCCCCCCAATGGCAGCATTACATAAGTATAAATAATATTCTTTTTACAATGGCAGCATTAGAATAACATTATAATACTTGTGCAGGTATATCACTTTTAATAAATTATTCTTTGTGTGACAGATTTCAAAGCAGACACACTTCAAACCCTCATCAATGCTATGGTCTTTATTCAGCACATATACATGAGAAAACTTGCATCTCAAATTTTCAATAACGTCATATACAGTATCTTCCCCAGTTTCAGACATGGGTGTATAGCGCTGTCATATGCATTATTATCTAAGTGTAGGTACAATAAATAAATAGGTTGCTTTGACCAGTACCAAACCTGACAAGGTTTACAACCTGTAACATCAAAAAATAAATAAAGAAATCTCCTAGTTTTATTCTTTGAAGATACACAGGCATCAATTTTTCACTCTCAGCTGTGTGTATACAGATGACCCGGTCAGTCAAGCACATTTCTTAGGGACTGCTGCCATCTGCTGGTAAAAAATAAAACTGCATACACTTTTACAATACAGTTTTCTTATTTTTTCATTGAAGCACGTTAAGACGTCTTAAACTTTGCAGATGCACTTTTGGAAAGTGCACCCTTCCAGTACAATTACATGTACAGAACATTTACTTAAACTTTGTTTTGTTTTTCAGGACCCTCCCAACTGCAGGCCTATGGACCCTACACAACAGGTAAGTGAAAAGTTTTTTTTTTCTCTCTCGTTAGACACAGATAATACAGTATATAAACAATTAAAGGAAAGTCTTTGCAGTTCACTGCAGGATCCACAATGTGAGGGCCTTACCTTCACATATCCCCTTCCTTAAGCTTTCAACAAAGGGTTTAGAAAATTCTGGGCTCTGTAACACAGGTTCACTACACAGAGCTTTCTCTAGATCTTGGCCTCATAGGCCTCAGTCCAATTCACTTTGTTTGGTTCATTCTTCCGGGTCAGATCAGTGAGGATAGCTGCTCTAGTGGAGAAGTCAGGGATGAACCTGGGTTACTATCCTATTAAGCCAAGAAAGGATCTCACTTCCTTCTTGGTCTTGGGTGGACCACAGTTCTGAATCACCTCTACCTTTGCCACTTGTGGTTTGTTGACCCCATTACCCAGATGGTATCCATGATACCTGACTTCCCTCTGGGCAATGTCACACTTTGCACAATTGATGGTAAGTCCAGCTTTTCTGATGCTCTTAAACACGGCTCTTAAGTGTGTCAAGTGACCTTCCCAGGATGTACTGTAAACCACCACATCGCTGCTGCAAAGTCTTGCATGACTTGAAGAACTCGATCCATGAGCCTTTGAAAAGTTGGTGGGGCCCCATGGAGCCCAAACGGCATAACCATAAATTGATAGTTCCCAAAAGGAGTACGAAAGGCTGTATATTCTCGTGAATCCGCTGCTAAGGGAACCTGCTAATATCCCTTGCACAAGTCCAAAGTGGTAATGAACTTAGTTCTCCCAAGCTTCTCAATCACTTTGTCAACTTGTGGCATAGGATAGGGGTCAAATTAGACATTGCATTCCCTTTCCGAAAATCGATGTTGATCTGCTGTTACATGGCTCAGGTCTGGGCCATGTGACTGATTATCTGTAGGAACGTATTGCTCAGTCCGGTCTTCTTCTACAGCTCTAATAAAGAGCATTTTAATGAATAGATATGCTTTGAATAGGTTAACATGGTAAAGCTGCCTGGTCTTTCAGTGGTCTGGCATTGCAATCTCGTAGGTCAGTGGGCCCATCTTCTGCAAGACCTTATATGGACCTTGCCATTATAAGATAGGATACGATATATCCAACGGCCCTCGCACCTGTCTGCCATACAAGGGTGCAAAAGGTGAAAACCCAGTCGACGGTTGATGGACTTCCCTATAGGCGAAGAAAAGGTATGGTATCCACTGATGCCAATCTCTTCCTGTCTTTCACGAATTTCTCCAGCATCGCCTTCAGGGTTCGATTAAAACGCTCAACCAGGCGTTCTTTCTGAGGGTGGTAAGGTGCGGCTCTAATACTTTTAATACCCATCAGCCTGTAAACCTGGTGTAACAGTTTCAATCTCAAATTTGTGGCTTGATGCGTAAGAATTTCTCTTGGAATCCCTTCTCTTGAAAACAACTGCATCAATACACTAGCTATCTGCCTGGCCTTGACATTCCTCAAAGGAAACACCTCAGGATAATGAGTTGCATAATCACATATGACCAGTATATATTTATGCCCTGATCTACTCCTCATCAAGGGGCCAACCACATCTCATTGCTATGTGTTCAAATGGTATACTGGTTATAGGAAGCGGTGAGAGATGGGCCTTAGTTACTTTTCTCCCTGCACATGACATCTGACACTTAGGACACGACTTAATAAAATCTGTACATAAGCCTGGCCAATAAAAGCGACTTCCAATACGGGCAAGTGTTTTTTGCTTTCCAAAATGACCTGCCCATGGGATCGTATGCCCCAATGTCAAAATCTTCCCTCTCTGTGCTTTGAGAATGACCGATTGTTCTCCTTCTTTTCTCTGGTGGTACAGTCGGCTTTTAATTAAAACAAACCAAGCATTGTTTAAATTATGGCCTCCTTGCTCCCCCTCAATACTAGACAATCTAGTATAAAGAGAAATCAGCTCTCTGTAACTGTTTTAGGTTGGCTGGAGTTGTTCCTCTGAACTTTTCTTGGCATCTGATTCCTTGACTTTTAGGTATTATTTAAAATGTTTCAATCTCTGAATCAAAACATGGCAATTCACCCAGAGACTCAAACTACTTCCTACTCTGTGCTCTAGTAGTTACTACAGTACAAAGTTTAGCTACTCCCAGCAATTCCCCAAGTATAGGTATATTTTGGCACAGAATTACACTGTATGGCAATTCATCAACTACACCCACAGTCACTAAAAATGTCTGATCCTGAATAACCACGTACACATCGGCTGTCTGATACATTTTCTCTTCACCATGCACACAGAGGATCTTAATGCTGGCTCCCTCATTAAAACTGTCAAGTTTGATGGTTTTGGTTTTCTCAATGGGTATTCTGGACTATAGTGACCTGCCTGACCACAGTGATGACAGATTACTTGTCCCTTAGCATATCTGACAGGCTGATTGGGTGGAAACAGACTTTTAACAAATTGACCACAACCTTTCTCCAACCCTGCAGACTTACCTGGTGTTGGCGTTATGGATCACCTTGTGTAACGGTAGGCCTTCATTCCTCTCTGAGCCGAGATGTCGACATCAGCTAGACGGGTGGCCTCCGTGGCAGTCGATGGATCATGCTCTTTAATCCATGTGCCAACCTCATCATTTTCAGGAACTGCTTTAGGATGCTAGTCTCACCGATCTGTTGCACTGTGTTATTGTCTGGTTTTTCCATTTCTCGTATATTTCTTTAAGCCGCACATAGTTCTTTTGGGGTCTCCCCCGCCTTGACCTCCAAAGCTCTGAACTGTTGCCGGTAGGTCTCCTTATTTATTTATTTTTTTTTTTAGTATAGCAGTCTTCACTTTCCCACAGTCAATTGTCTCATCTGGATGCACAGCCACAAAGGTACTTCTGGCTTTTCCTGTTAGAAGAGGAACCAGCCTCACAACCCAGTTAGTCCTCTCCCACACGGAAGCTACAGTCATACTCTTAAAGGTGGTTAGGAAGCGCTCTATGTCACTGGAGTCTTCTAATTTCAGCAGTTTTGGCTCTCTCCAGCCTCTCAACCAACCTTTTTTACATCAACAGAAGTGTTCTCTGCTCCCCTGCCATCACTGCTGCTATCAGGGTATCCTGCTTGAAGACTTTGATGTACTTCTCCTTGAAGCGGTGTAAACTGGCCTTGTAAATGTTTACATTGTTCATCTTGTTTGGCACTTTCTCTATACATTATTCTCTGGCTGTCTGGACGTCAAGATAGCTTCTGAACATAGAAGCTAGTTCAGTCACCACTAGATCACTGCCACTACTGGTTGCACTGCAGCTTGGGAAGTTGCAATCCCACTTGCCATAGCTCCTTCGTCAGACTCTTCTGGTTTCTCCCTTCTCCATTTTGCAGGCATGTTGCAGACTTCTTTCCACTGCTTTTCAACTTCTCTTCTGCTCTGATGGAATTAAGACTGCCTCCCTCTGGCCACTGATGCATTCCACCCCTGCCATCAAATATTGGAAAGTGCACCCTTCCAGTGCAACTACATGTACAGAACATTTACTTAAACTTTGTTTTGTTTTGTTTTTCAGGACCTTCCCTACTACCATACACAACAGGTAAATGAAAAGTTTTTTTTTTCTCTCTTGTTAGACACAGATAATACAGTATATAAACAATTAAAGGAAAGTCTTTGCAGTTCACTGCAGGATCCACAATGTGAGGGCCTAACCTTCACTTGCACATATAAACGCCTGCACCTCACGGGAGAGACAAATTTGGACTTGCATGAGCTCCACGTAGAAATCGCAGGATAAGCAGCTGGGTGGTTAAGTTAAGGTCATGCCCATTCACCCCTCTTAGCGGCACCTTTTTGGAGTTCAATGGAAATATTTTTTTTTTTATTTTGCAGTACTTACTTTTGAATGTAGGAGCAGCTCTCACATTTTCAGTTCTCTCTCTCTGAAGCTTTATGCTGGATTCTTGTAAATAAATGCCGGTTGCCATTCGTGGTCCATCTTCTAGATCACCTAGAAGATCTACAACTTTTTAAATGCCCCCCCCCCCCCCCCCCCACAATATTAAAATGTTTGACCTTAACTTAATATTTTAACAGGCGTTTTTTTTCCCCCAGTTTCATCTAAATCGCATATTTTTTCCTTATTCACAAAAAGTCCAGATTTAGCTTTTGCCGCGCAATAGTCCAGAATTTTAAGTACGCGTGTAAATTTTTTGTTAAAATATATATATATATATATATATATATATATATATATATATAATAAACATATATATATGAACACTTAAGCTGACCATGTTAATCGCACTACACAACATTTAGCTGACATGTTAAATCTGGGTTTCTAACAAATAAATCTGTAAATTTAATTATTTTGTTTACACTTGGCAAATCAACATTTAACTAACATTTCTAACAAATAAATCAGTAAAAAAATACATGTACCTTAAATTTTTTTTTTTACATGTACCTTTTTTTTGTTTGTTTAAACTTTTACCTGACAGATAAATCTGAAAAACATTATCGTTCAGCAATTAAATCTTGGGTTTTCACAAATTAAAGTATGCACACCGGGAGTGAAGTGAACGACACGAATACAGCACGAGTACAAAAAAAATGATGTAGCTAGCCATGAAAAGAAAAGGTTGTCTCCCTTTGCTCCTTTTGTGGAGACAAAATAAAATAAATAAAACACAAAAGAGCATGGGTACACCAGACACTAAAAAAGGAAACAGTTTGTGGAATACCACCAGCTTGTAAAGAGCTAATGTGATTATTATTATTGGTCAAAATTATTAAAACAAAGAAGCTTCATTTTACAGAAACACAAAACCAGTGTGTGGTGCTCCCCATCACTGACTAAAATTAAGGTGAAATAAAGAGAGCTTGACATACCAATTTCCAATTGTTCTGCTATTTCTTGACATGAGACACCTTTCTTTTTATTGTCTTTATAACCACAGAAACTGACATCATAAAGAACATTTTATTTTTCAACTTTAATAATTAAATTCTCATTGATGTCGATTTTTTTTATTTCTGTGGTAATCTCTGCGTGAGCGAGACACTGACAGTCTGACAGCCACTACCTTTGACCTTATTTCTGTTTGGTCCATTGCGATGCAAAAGTGTGTAGCAAAATACAAATAAAACAAATGTATTTCTGTATTTACTTGCTTCATTGGCGCTGCTCGCTTCGCTTGCATGGTCCACTGCTCCATTTAAATCAATAGTTTTAATTATTTTTGATTTGCTAGCTCGTGCCCGGTGTGCATAGCTCTAACATGCAAGCACATGCCCATTGACTCATTTGATTTGCATTGTATGTTGAAGAGCTGCACTTACACTCTGACTTTTAAGAATGTGTTTGTTAACACTTATCTATTTAGCTAAAGATGGACTTTTTTTGTTAAATCTAGGAAAAAATGCTTGTTAAAACATTAATGTTTTTTTTTTTTACACTTGTCGCCACTGTTCACTGCAGTTTCACTAACACACTCGTCACTTAAAACATAATTTCTCTGTTTCTGCAACTACTAAAGTAATGGTCAACAACTCATTTGAAAGGTAAGAACTTGGCCTAATTAGCTGTCATTTATGTATTTATTTAAAATGTTATATCCTTTAAAACAATTATTTATTTATTTATTATTTATTATTTATTTATTTATTTTACAGAATTGCCCCTTTAGTCATAGTCTCGCCCCCTCAGAGGGGTGCGCTCCCCAGTTTGCGCACCATTGTTCTAGATGATTTCCTTTTAGTGGACTTTAGTAATCAGCCCCCAGTTCATTCTATAACTATTTGAAAATCTGTTTTTCATGAACTTGGGGTCCCCCTATCAAAAGAAAACACTCTACGTCCCTCTAAACATCTCGAATTCCTGGGAATCAAACTGTATTCAGTTAAAATGGAGGGATGCCTCCCTCAAGAAAAAACTTTGTTGTATCAGAGACAGTCTTGGTTCCAGCTATTTAAAAAAAAAACGTGTACTAAACGCGAACCCTCATTACACTTTCATCTCAATTTTGCTATCAGGATTATATCTCAAGGTCGATCACGTATTTATTACCTTTTAAATTTAGTATCTTCTATTCCTGAACTGCATCACCACATAAATGTCAACGCAGAATGCCGCGCTGATATCAAACTATGGATAGGCATTTTATTCTTCTATGATCACTCTTTTACATCTGCTGCCACTCTCAGCCTGCATACCAATACTGAGGTTTCAGGAGCTTTTTAGAACTAAATGTTTCTTTGGAAACTGACCTTCCAAAATGTTCTCCTTACTCTCCCTACTATTATGAGGCTTATGCGAAAACACAGTTGGGTTTCAGTGCTTGGTAACTTCAGAATCAAAGCTTCCCACATACCAGGTTTAAAGAATGCCATTGCTGACTCAGTCTCATTTTAGTTTTCAGAAATTCCATTCGCTGTTTCCAGAAGGGGACCCCCTGCCTGTTCCAATTCTGTGACACAGATTTCTGATCCCACATTCAATTAATGGCTAACTCATTTTTTCCAAAGCACCAAAGTATCATACGGTTTAGGATGGCCAGTTGTTTATTAGATTCTGTGCTCAGTCTCATTTCAACTTTGTCACCTACAGAAAATGCTATAATAGAATTCATCACTTTTTGTTTTAGCCAACGCAAACTGTCTCTCTCCACAATACGCCATTACTTATCAGGACTACAATACCACTTTAATTTACTCGCAGTTAACTTTCCTCCATTAAATTTCCTACCCCGGATACAAATATTACTGTGGTGCATTAAAAAATCTGCTCCCTAAAGTTTCCTCCTACCCATTTCTCGAGTAGGGGGGTTTTCCTTACCCAAGTGCAAGGCGATTTTATTTTGTGAGGTGGTTGAGGCCGAGGTGGCATTGTCCTTTTTGGGGGGCAGGTAGCCCGATGCCACTTGTCCTACCCGCCAGCATTAGTTTGTTAGTTTAAATCTTTTTTTTTTTTTTTTTTTAAGATCTCACATATTCCGCAGGCATAGGGTCAGCTAACATGCTCCTATGGACAAAGCCATGGGTCAAAAGTTATCATATTGCATATCTGCATGAGAATGTTTCCTTTAAATCAATAAATTGTCATTCTACATCAGTTGTGCATTCTCCTTTCTGAAATAATGTGTATGGTTCTTTGTAAACAGCTGAGTAAGTAGAAAGAACCTTGATTGCAAAATATATCAAGCAAAATATAAATATCAGATTTATAGTTTGCACACCATCCAAGAACACCAACCTTGACAGGCTTTTATATTTATATAAGCCGGCCTCCACTGAGGGTTCAGTGATTTGCATCTCACGTGACATGCCCCACTTACAGGTCCAGTGGATTGCCCATATGATAGTATTCACAAAGTACTTTTTTTTTAATAAATACATGCTCCTGAAACTTTAAAGAATGGTTTCTCATAACTGTCATTGTAAATAGGCATGCTAGGCATGAGACCATCCTTTCATTTATCTCAGAAAACTGAGACATAACATTAAAACACCACTAAAACCAGATTACCAGCAATGACAACACAATGGAATCTGAAAAAATATTGCACAGTGATCCTGGTAAAGTAGCAATGGTACTGCTATAGTGGCATATGAATGCAATAGATCACAAATGTATATTGGATTATACCATTACAATGTATCTGTCAAAATACAAAAATGCTACCAATGAACAAGTACCATTTTACATAGCTGCCTTCATATGCGTGATAGTATACATCATAATATAGTGAGGAAACATTATTATTAAAAAGCAAGTATCTACTTTTTAATTATTGTGAATTTTCTCATCACAAAACAAATGTAAATGGAAAGCATTTGCATTTGGGTACCTAGTTACATGAGGCTCCAATGAAAACTGTAGAAAGCATTACCCAATCCAGCCAGGGTTAGCTAAAAGGTATACTGCAACATTCAGATACCCCCAATATGGCAGAAAAATCTCTCTCCTACGTCAAATACCTTGACTCTAAACAAACAACCTTTGCATCACCCCACTAGGAAAACAAAGTAGGTATTGAAGGAAGAATGATATTTTTTTTAACATGAAAAAAAACATAAAAAAGAATAAAATGCAGATTTATTGGGTTCTTCGTAATTTTGTTTTCAAGAATTTAACCATATAGTGCCTGCTGTTTACTACGTACAAATTTACAGCAGATATAGTCTTGACTCACATTTAGCAGAATTAAATATTATGGCTCCCTCTAGTGAATTTGCAAGGAATTGTTTGAGTTTCTGGTTTTTGTTATTTTAATATTCATTATTGACTGACCAATAACATTAATAACTGTTGAATAATCGAACTGTTGTTATTGTCATAATCACTATAAATCACATTCTTCCATAACTTTAAAACACTCAGTGGTAGATGTAGTAAAATGTAGTAAAACATTTTTTTTTCTACAAACATTTTTAATTGAACATGCCTGTTAAATAATTTGTTTTAAGTTTAATGAGAATCATAGAACTTATGCAAATGATGTTCATATGTTCAAAAATCCTGACTTTGAAATATATTCAAAACATTGTATATAAATGAATTAATAAAATATAACACACACACACACACACACACTATACATATTTTTTTTTAAAAAAATATGATAATGCTTAGCAGAATGTGAGAGAATACAGTACAGACAAATTATGGAAACAAATTATTTACAGAATGACTGGGAGTTGCTATAAACTGTGTCAGTACCTCAGACAATAAGGGTTCATTTTTACGTGGTAGGACACTTGTATGGTATCAAAGGTAAAAGATAACGGGACAGTGAGAATGAACAGAAATCTTTGCTACTGCAATTATAATAAATTGGGGACAACATGGCAGCAGCATTCAGAAAATTAGATCAGTCACCCCAGATCACTGTGGATTGCTGGTGCAAGGTACATTCTCAATTGCCTTGGGATACAATTATAACCCTCTCCACCAGCAACAACAACAATCAGTAAAATATCATGTGACTTTCTTTGAACAGCAAGACTGACAATGCACAGAAAAATAAAAGCATTAGTCTTTTCTGACATTAGAGGCACATCCATTTCTATGAATGTTACTGCTCTAAACGTTAAAAAAAAACTGTCAATTAAGTCATAGCTTACCTTCTCCATCAGATGAACTCCCATCCTATAATAATAATCATAGCAACAGTTTTCTTAATCCACTGATTTTCAAAGTGCATTACATTGCAGAATTTATTTTGAAGACAGTTGCCAGAGACCGCTACATATCTTTTAAGATTCCACATTCCATGCAATACCTAACTGAGATTTTATATATATATATATATATATATATATATATATATATATATATATATATATATATATATATATATATACCTAGAATATATATATAATATATAAACACGCACATCGCAGACAAAAAACACACGCACAGTCGCAGACAAAAGTATTGGCACCCTATGCTTACTATACCATAATTCAAGGTAACAGATTAAAGACAAGCATTTAGCAAACTTTAACCACTTTTTTTTTTTTTTTTTTTTAATAAAACAAAAAGTAAAATACACAATTTCTAGTAATTTAACAAATAATCTTTATAAAAAAAAAAACAACACACATATATCATTTAAAGTATTTTGTTAATGACTTTAGTATTTTGTGAGTCCTCCTTTCACTTTTATTGCGGGTTTAAGACATGTATGATAATCCTTAACCAGTATATTACATCCTGTTGGTGAAATCTGGGCCCATTTTGTCTTGCATGTTTCATTCAGCTCAGACAAATTGGATACGCAATGCTTGGCTACAGCTTTATTCAGATCAGTTCAAATAACTTCTATTGGATTGAAATCTGGGTCTTGCAAAGGCCATTCCAGAACTTTTACCTTCATTTTGTTAAAGAATTCCAGAGCTGACTTAGCCGTATGCTTTGGGTCATTTTCATGTTGGAAGATAAACTGTCTACCAAACAGCCTATGTTATCATTGTATGTTGTAGAATGTTTTGATACCTGCCTACATTTATTCGATCTTCACTGAATGCTTCCAGTCCCTGAACTGCTAAAACACCCCCATATCATGATCGAACCACCTCCATGTTTAACTATAGGCACAAGGATTTCTTCATTGAAGGCTTTCCCTTTTTGTCTCCAAACATACTGTGGTGTATTTATGGGGAAAATGCATATTTTAGTCTTATTGGACCGTGACTCGCTGAAGAATGCTTCAGATTCCTGTTCATATTTCTTGTCAAATCTTACATGGTTTGTTTTATGAATTTTCTTTAAAAATGGTTCAGTTGCCTTTGTAGAGTTCTTTCGTGAACTATTATGCCTGATTCTTCTAAATCCTTGGCTGTTAATCTTGGATATTTTTTAGCCGCTCGGACGATTCTCTTTCCTGTTACATCCATAAGTGCTTTTCTCAAAATCCAATCCAACTCCTTTGTCAAGACCATCATCTGGCTGTCTTGCCAAAATGTTGTTCTTCAGCAATAAATAATTACCTTTGTTTCTTGCTATTGACTTTATAATATATATTTACTGTTTAATGGTTTTCAGTCAATGAATATGTATTTTTTTAATGGTCTTTGTCATTTAGTGGGTAATGTTCACTGAATGCTTGTATTATCTTCTATGAAGTCAATGTCAATATGGAAATATCTTCGACTGACGTATATATATTATATATATATATATATATATATATATATATATATATATATATATATATATATATATATATATATATCAGACTCACTCATTGAAGAGGCCCATCTATTATTTTTTAGAATACATGGATAACCTTGTGATGCTAATATTAAAGATGACAAGGTTCAGCACTACAGTTGGTTTTTTTAGAACATAGTGTTTCAGTGTTGTACAGGCGTTCTATGTCGTTGTCTGTTTCTCCAGTTTCTCCATTTTTTCTGAGATACGAATGTACCAGCTTTACATCTTTTTTTTTTTTTTTTTTTACATATTTTCATTTTGTTGATCATTCATGAATATTTCTGTACTGTGGGTGTTGTTGAGTGATTGAAAATGAGACATTTTGTATTTGAATTGAAAGTGATGGTCTCGAGAAGTCGAATGGGTCAAAGTTCAAGTATATTTTCCTCTAGAGGAATTCTCACTTTTTGACATCACTACTGTGGTATCATGCCTTCTTTTTTTTTTACAATGGCTCAGGATGCACATAAAGCCTTCATCCATATATCACACACAACGAAAAAACATTGCACTTTATTTTTTTGGAGCAAACAGTTCTCAGTGCCATTAGGCTTCACTAGGATTTTGGTACTGTATGACTAAACAAACTTCACCCTTCACAGGGTGTAAATTATTTATACTTATAAGGTTATAAAAACGGATGATTATGATGAGGTCATTATAGAGAAAGTTATAAACTACAGTAACAACCTTTACAAGTAAGTTTTCATTTTAGCCCGACACTAATGAGGCCTGTTATAACTTAATGCTATGTTTCTGTAGTTATTAGTATGGGCAACAGAGCCCATCTTCCTCCACCCATACCGTGGAAGACTGCAACTCAGTACAATCTGATTAATTTAGATGAGGATGTAAAGAGAAACATGCATGTTTTAAAATTCAGATTGGTACGACATATTGGTTTCATAATAAAACTGGATTACCCTAACCAGTATGCCTGCAACTTTATGCCATGAACCATTAACCTGGTCAACTCTTACATAGATATTGTATAGTTTACCAAATGTTGGGTTATTTTTCACTTGCTTCCAATATGCTTCTTATGAGTGACTTGAAATAGTAAAAAGCATTTACATCAATATGTATTGGTAAAGTAAACATTTAATTTACATGTTCAACGATAATATGGGGGGGGGGGGGGGGTAAATGCTACACAGACAATCCACATGTTAAAGTAAAACAGGAAAAGCAATTACCTTAGATTTTTCATCCAGGATTTGCTGACGAACATCCTTGTGTTTTTCAAGGAGTTTTTCTTGCCTTTTGCTCTGAGCTTCCTCTAACTAAAGACAAAAAAAAATGAATATTTTATTGAAATAAATAAAATAAATCTTGTTTTAATGTGTGCGCTCATAGGTAGTCTGGTCAATTAATTTCCTCACCTTCAAGTATAAGTGTACCTCTTTAAATAAGAAATCCAAATCTGATGATTATCTTAAACTTACGACTGAAGATTTTAATAATCATAGCAAATTCTGGAAAGCAATTATATTTTTGCAGCAAAAAAAATCATCTGAGGTCTTCCTCAGCAAACAGTACTATTATTTCTGATAAAATTAGTATGTTGAATGCTTTTAATGAGCAGGTCATATTTTTGACGAACAAAACAATGTCTAATTCTGAGGGTTTATGCAATTCAGAAAGCAATAGTCAATCCTCTCCATGCTCTCCCAGTTTTCAATTTTGTTCTTTTCAAGTAACTGATATCTTAAAAACTCTACAAGCTATTGATTGTAGGAAGCTGCTAGGTCCTGATGGCCTAGACCTGTTTTTATTAAAAACAGCTGCTGTAGTTACTGCAGAACCTATTACTTATATTTTTAATCTTTCAGTTTAATCCAATGAACTACCTAATGTCTGGACATTGGCTTATGTTACTCCTCTATTAAAGGCTGGAAATCCATCTGATTTGAATAATTACAGACCAATTTCCAATTTGTCAAGTTTGAAAAAAAAAACTGTAATCCTTGGTCAATAATCAATTGAAATGTTATTTGGATGCAAATAGAAATTTAAACAATATGCAATCTGGTTTTAGGTCAAGACACAGTACCGTGACTGCAGCATTGAAAGTTATTGACGATATCTAAATTGCTTTAGATAAGAAATCAACATGTATGTCTTTATTTATTAATCTCTCCAAGGCTTTTGATACGGTTGATCACGTAATACTCAACAAAAGATTACTAAGCCCTGGTATTGGATTGCAAGCGTCTGCATGGTATCAAAACTACCTTACCAAAACACCACAGATTTTTAAACAAGCAAATCTGATGTCTAATCCTGTTTTGCTAAATAACTGTGTTCCTCAAAGATCAATTCCTGGTCTGGTATTGTTTATTCTATATATTAATAACAACATTAAATATTCCACAAGCTTTAATTAATTTAAAGCTTCTTTTAAACTTTAGTAAGTCAAAAGCTAAGTTACTCTCTGCTACAAGGACAAATGTTGCTATTGATTCAACTTTAGTTACTTTAGATAACAAAGCCATTAAGTTAGTTGACAACTAAGTATCAGGGTATTTGGTTGGACAGTAATCTTGATTTCAAGGCCCATATTGACCACCTTGAAAAAAAAATTGAAATTCACGACAGGTTTTTCTGTACAGTCTCAAATCTTGTTTTTCTGTAGTTACAAAAAAAAGGCTAATTGCTTGTATATTGTATGGGGACAGTCTACAGGTTTGCATCACCCTTAACATTAAGCAAACTGGATCTTATCTATCATGAGCCTTGAGATTACTAATTCAAGTTACAGTACTCATCATTGTATGTTATATGGTTTCGTTGACTGGACCTCTTCGGAATTGCGAAGGTTGAAGCACTGGCATATTTTTTTTAATACAAGGCTTTTTTATGTAACCTACCTCCATATGTAAATGACTACTTTAAAGTCGCTTGTAGTAACTATTGTCTTAGATCGCACTCATTTTTGTGTTTTACGGTTCCCAAAGTGCATACTGAGGTTGCTAAAATATTATTTGCTTATTTTGTTCCATGGTCTTGGAATGAATTACAGTCTAAACTTAAGTTGCAGTCCCAGATAACTTTAGTACAATTCAAGAGTAAGCTGAATGATTATCAAATCGAGGGTTGTGCTTTTTCTTAAGTAGTTGATTGCACCTGTCACTAATTTACTGTCACTAAGTGATGGTTTACTTTATTGAGTATGACTTGTCTGTGTTTCAAAAGTATTTTATTTTTGTATAGTAATATGTTTTATTGTACCGCTGCTACCTTTCTTGGCTAGGTCTCACTTGAAAATGAGGTTTTAATCACAATGTGATTTCCTAGTAAAATAAAGGTTTTATAAAATTTTAAAAAGTGTATTGAAAATATGTGTGTAAACACAGTATTTGTTGTAGATGGTGTCCCTGGATATGGCAATTATACACTTCCCACTTGTGCATGTTTTCTAAAACTGGAATTTCACTTCATTTCTGCCATCTGTTCTAGAAGAAAACCTACTAACAAAACACTGACTAAATTATTTAGAGTAGTTTTTTTTACATGTTGATGAGTGTATTCAAGAAATATTCATAGACTGCTAAAGAAATATAAATTGTGTAAAAAAAATAAATAAAATCCCTTTTTAATCTAAACAGCCTTTAAAAACATTAGCGACATGAATTCAATTTGATAATCAGTGATCTGCATTGCTGCGCATTGCTGAAGATTTAATGTAGAAGTGCAAATAAATACATATTACACCTCACATATTGTATAAAACAATGATAATGCTTTAACATAATAATTATAACATTACAATGATAATACACAGCTACACCCTGCAAAATAAAATAGAAATAAATAAAACACGTGCAAATGGATTACCTACCCGTTTAATATATTGGACCACTTCATTTACATAGGATCTGTTGATTTCCAGCTTTTCTCTGAGGCAAAAAAACAATGAACATTTAATTAAAAGATCAGAAATATTTAAATTTACACTGTACACACCTGAACCAAATGACAACGAGGTTCACGTAACATACTAACTGTGTATTATGCAGACATGTGCTGCATTTACATGTACAATGTGCTACATTTACATTTTCATCAAAATATAAAACATGGGATGTAGCTGTCAATGGAGTCAATTCAATTGAATTATACAGCAGCATCTATTGAATATATTGACACCAGAAAGTTAATGAACATTTGTGTACTAAGGTTATGAAAATAAACATCTCTTATAGTGTATGCGCATTTAGTGAAATGTTGTCTTTTAGTCAATAAAACAGAGCCCCTACTGATTACATTTCATGAGGCAGGAGAATGACCTGTGCAAAGGGACTACTAGAATAAAGATTAAGTGCTTGTGACTTTAGCAACAGAATAGGGGTTTCCCCTTGACTACTTTGAGAACCGATTGACCATCAAGCCGGGAAGCGAGGAACTTCCCCCAAGGGGAAAACTAAGGAAGGATAGATGATGAACTAAGGTTTCCCTGGCTTACTGAGACCTCTAATTGAGAGAGGTCAGACTCGGCTGATGCTTCGAGGCCGCATGGAGAGCCTTGTGATGTATGCAGATAGAACAAAAGTGCTGGAAAAGAGAATAAATAAATAAATAAATAAATACATAAAGCTGTAAGAGCCACCTTCGATAAGCTGAGTCATTGACCAGATCGAAAGTTGGTAACAAGCTTTGCTGTCCGAAGGAGGAGACTGGCACGGGTGCAAATGAAAAGATTTAAGCAGGAGAACGGAAAACGAAATGTAGTTAGAAAAGTTTTGACCAGCGGGAACCTTCCTCTCTGAGGGCTAGACGACATTCTGGATCCGCTCTGGTTCGGTGTTGACTCAAAATGATTGGATGACAAATGATTCAGATTTAAAGTTCTAACAGGACTTTAATGGTATAAACTATTTTTTTTTAAAAAAGTACATGTTCTTTTTGATTAAGTTAAAACTCACTCTTCTGTTAGATTCTTATCTTTAGATTTGGCTTCATTGATCTTCTCTTGCCTCTTCTTGTCCATTTTCTTCTTTAAGTCTTTCTTTTCTCTGTGTAAGAAAACAAGTTTGTAGAAAGAACTTTTTTTTTTAAAATAATATACATTACGTACCGGCATCTACGTTCACAATTTGTTCAAAAGTTATGTACTCAGATAAAAAAAATGTCAGCAGATTGTTTTTTTTTCATACATACAGTAATTGCTAAACATTTTTTTTTCATATGGGGAGGAATGAATCTTTAAAACCAGGTCTTACTTTTCACAAAGTTCTTTTATTTTCTTTAACTGGTTGTTTTGACATTCCTCTGCCACTGTGGTCAGTTTCTCAACAAGCTGTGAAAAGAATAAAAATACAAATATTAAAATAAATGTGGAAACTGGAGGAGCTTTACAAAGGAAAACTACATTCCTTGGCAATTCAATACTGTGGCGACATGGGGTCTCTCTTGCTTTATATTTAAACAGAATACATAGACAGACTGAGGGATTGCTGGTGAAAATGGAATATCCACTTTTTATTCTCTCTAGTACACTCAATCTCTATGGGCTAAGACCACGTAAAAAACAAAAACCCTACTCTCTGGCTAACCAATCTTCCCCTCCATGCCCCTGTTACTTCGGCTTTGGTCACTCCTACCCCGTCACGCTCACACCCTTTACCGGCTCGCTCACTCACTGACTCATGCAGGCCTCGTCCTTGTAGCTTTTATTTACAGGTTGTCACTCACTATCGCTTTGTCTAATAACTCACTCACAACTGACATCGCTCCCATTCTTATACCAGCCAGCGGGCACCCCACCCCACAACCTGCTCTCCTCCAAGCACTGCAGCATGTCACTCTCCCTAACTGCCACCACTCCACACACGCACCTCTTTCCTGCTTACCTAGCCTAACCTATCCCTCATCGACATGGTTCCTGCCGAAACAATACATGCAAAGGATCAGCATTTTAATATTACCACAAAAACAATTTCCATAAAATGTGGAATCTGCATTTAGAATGCTAAACACATGTTTATTTTTAAATTATTATTGATAAGAATTTTCATAACAGACTTTATCACTTTGTTTCACTGTAGACAGTTAAAGCACTACCCCGGAGCTGTCGCAAAGGGTCAGCACTGTCCTGAGCACCCCTGCACACCACCGTATCCGTGTCTTCAACACCCCACCCCCACGACTGCACTCACCCAGGACTGGTGACCGTCTGTTTGTCTTTGTTCGGGACTGTGCCCTATTTCTGTTATCCCCGAGCATTACACATCGTTGTGTATTGCCGGGGATTGATTTATTTGTCAGTCACCAGACCTGGAAAAGCAATAAAGCACTTTTCACTGGATTATCGTTGTCTGCCTGTCACTCCTGCACCGCATCACCGCTACACTCGTTCCCCTTCACCAGTCACTTTGCCACAGGCCTGTAAAGGAGAAGTGCAAACTAAAAGTGTTTTCGTGTTTTTTCTGTCTGTCTATTAATAACTGTATTTGTCATTGTTAGACAGCTAAAAGCCAGCACCAACCCCTGACCACACTGCACTACTATTTCACCATTATAAGTATAAATCACCACTTGCACTAGACGCACTCACTTTGGGAACTGTGATCGTGCATGTGTTTAAAGTGTGTGTTATTATTATAAGTATTATTTCGGGACTGAACCTGTGGGTTTTTACTGTGCAATAATATTGTTGAGTATTGCCAGTTATTATTATTTATTGTTGCAAACAAAGTAACACAGCCAAAATAAAGAGGTGTTGGACGGTGAACGGTGTTGTGTCAATCATTGCTGTGCACTGCATCACCTCTACACCTGCGCACTACAAACCACTTTGACATGTACCCTTATTCACGTTTTTTGTAACTGCTCTTATTTAAAATCGTTCTTATCCATTTATTGTACTTACTAGTTGCTGTTAATGGAACTTACTCTTATAAGCAAATAGTTTTACTATAAGTTTAACTGCTGTTTGTCAAAATCGCTCTCAAACGTAATTTTTTAATCTACTGTACTTATATTCACTTAATTGATTTTGCTCTTACTACTGACTATTGTATTTTATAACTGCTCTTATCTTTGTCGCCTATCTGGACGATGTAGTAATACTTACCGTAGACTGGGATAGCACTTACTAAAGGTCCAAGCACTTTTGAATACCATCAGAGCTGCAGTGCTAACTGCAAACCCTGCTAAGTGTACTTGGAAAAAGCAAAATACTTGGGGTACAGTATAGGTTGGGGTCTAGTCAAACCCCAGGTGACTAAGCTGGATGCTATCCAGAAATAGCTCCAGCCTGTCAATAAAAAAAAAAAAAAAAAAACAAGTAAGAGCTTTCCTGGGTCTAACAGGGTACCATAGGAGGTTCATCCCAGACCTTTCGTCCACTGCGGCACTGACAAAGTTGACCAAGGCCCGAGGCCCAGTGATGATAAAATGGACAGAAGAAACAGAGGGGGGGGGGGGGGGGGGGGGGGTTTCAAGAGCTCAGAGAAAAAATGCAAAAAAAAGAGATTAGGGGCGAAGAACACCCTGTACTATTCCTTAGTCAGAAACTCAACCCCCAAGAAAAAAAAAAAAAATGCCACAGTTGAAAAATAATTCTTAGCCATCAAGTGGGCGGTAGAGTCCCTGAAAAATTATTTATTGGGAAGACGTTTTAAACTGATCATGCATGGACCATACTCCCCTCACCTGGATGTAGTTTAACAAAGAGAAAAATGCTCGGTTTAGCAGATTAAGTCTACAACTTTTTAACTTTACCATTGAACACAGAGCAGGAGCAAAGCAAGGCAATGCAGATGGTCTGTCCAGAGTTTACTGTTTCTTCCTACAGGTCGCTCACCCCGTAGGGTTGGAGCTGAGGGGGAGGATGTGTGGTAAAATATAGAGAAAGGTTGTACATTGGCCCAAGAATACAGCGCATGTATATCCAGGGTAACAGATTATAAGAGAAGTCAGGATTACATTTTCACAGGCACTGCACTGGGTATTAGAGTAGTAGGGACAATCATCTGGGGGTCATAATGATGGACACTTACCTTGCATTTAATGAGCCTGAATACTGTGTACAGGTTGTCTGTGTTAAGGTCCTGAAAAGATAGACCCGAACTGACAATCTGTGGGACGTTCCGTGGGTTTATATTTGAGAAGTATAGGTTTTACGACTGGTAAACTGATTAGCCATCCGGTATAGTTAAAGGAAACAAAAGGTTTAGTTTAGCGCTCCTGCAGGGAGTAAGGGTTTTGTTTGTTACTTCTGTTTTGTGTGCAATTCCATAATTATATAGGCACTGCCCTGTTTTATTTCATTTCTATGGACTTTTTATTTACGCCAAAGAAAACCATGTGGAAAAGATCCTGTAAGTGGCAACCCAACCCTGGTTTGTCACAATATGTACAACACAGTAAGTAGGTTGGAGTGAACCGTGTTCAATATTAATCTTAATAAGTACTAAAAGCATTGTGATGCTGAAGTGTGGTTTCTATGACTGCTTTCACCATGTATTTCATTGGTTTGAATTATAGATCGGTTTGCACTGCCTGTTGTAATGGAGTGAAAATGTACACTGAAATAAATGTATTTTCCCGTTAATTAAAAAAAAAAAAAAGCCTACCATCATTTGTAAGACGATTTACCTGTTTAACGTGTTCTCTTTTCTGGTATTTCTCACTATAATACTGTTCTTGTCTGAGGTTCAGCAGCTGCTGCTGTTGCTGTTCTTTGAGCTCTGATAATTTCTGGGCAATCTCTAGATCCAGTGCAGACAGTTCTTGTTCAATAGATGTAGAATTGTGTTCTGGACTGGATGACACACACCTGCAAAACAGATGTGACATTAAATCGAGACATATTACAACAGTAAAACAGGCAGTAAAATTGCCCTTAAAAGCAATCAAATTAAAAGAGCAAACTGATATTCCACAGACAAAACTGTACAGTATGTGATTTACACAGATAGGGCATGTCAATGTAAATAATGATTAACTTTTTTTTCCTCTTGCTTGCCTACATAACATCCTTCTCTAATGAGAAAACAACACAGGTCTTAAAAGCTGCAAGTGTCAAATTTACTAAAGAAAAATGGAAATGTCAGAAATGATCAAATTAGCCATGCAGCTTTTCTGTGACTCGGTGTAATATCTGTGTTCGTTCCTAGTGCGCCGAGCAAAATCCTGTGGAGATTGATGGTAATCTCTTAATTTATATTCCATGCCTTGTGTAAGCCACTGCAGTCCTTTCAAAACCTGTACATTTGCCATTGTGTGCAATACCGCCTTCATTTATTATTAACAGTAACACAGTGGATAGAAAAATCAGTGGTAAGCACTGCCTTTATCAAATTGAAATCCCATAAAATATTTCTCTATTGTTTGCATGATTCTACATTTATTATTTAAAATACAAGACAACCAAACCCAAATACTCATACTTTTATTAAGCTATTAACAGTGCCCATGTACTGTAAGGTATTACATGTATTTAAATTATAGGATCAAAGCATTGTTTTCACTAGATTGCTGTATGGTGCTGTATTGAACTACCCACTGAATGGCTTGTGTTATATTACAACAAATAGATATGTCAGTAATTGGCTGGCATATGATGTTAACCCTTAGCATTGAGCCTAAGGCCTTTATTGCACTTATATAACGCATTACACAAGTTTACTCTCAAATGACTTCTGGGGCAGCAACACCCACTGGTTTTGTACATTACAGGGTATATTTAATCTATATATTTATATATTTTAATGCATATATGTTATGTGGTACTTCCCTCTACCATAACATATTCACATACAATACTGTTACATCCGCAAATAAAAATAATACTATGTCTGTCTCCCTCTAGTGGTGTATAGCGGTCAGTGCTGAAGTACAAGTCTTTTTGGTCTTGCATTTAACATTACAAAATATGAAAATATTATGCTCCTTATTTATCATGTTTATTGCAACATAGATAGTTTACGATTAAAGAGACAACTTTCTAAATCAATAGTTCAAAGCAAAATGTAAACCTGTCTATAGTCAAGTATGTGCTAAATCAGGTGCGATTTGACAGTGGAGAGATTCCCTGGCTCTACTTTTTATTTTTATTTATTTTATCCCTGACTGCGCTTTTAATTTACATCTACAGGAAAATCTAATTTATACAGATGATATTCATGCACATACATTTATGCTTCATGCTTCTACAAGGACAATGCTACTAAAGAATTATCTTTAGTTACTTTAGATAACAAAGTTATTGAGACAATTGAAAACTATAAGCACCTGGGTAAATAGTAATTTTAAGGACCATATTGATAATCTTGCAAAAAAATTGAAATTCATGATAGGCTTCTTTTATAGATTCTGATCTTGTTTTCTGTATTTACAAAAAAAAAAAAGGCTAATTGCTTGTATATTGTAACCACAAAATGATTATGGGGACACAGTCTACAGGTTTGCATCGCCCTTACCATTAAGCAAATTGGATCCTATATATCATGCAGCCTTGAGACATATTATGAATTCAAGGTACAGTACTCATCATTGTATGCTATACAGTTTGGTTGGCTGGACCTGCTTGTTTTGCGAAGGTTGAAGCACTGGTATATTCTGTTATATAAGGCTATTGTTTGTAAATGACCTCCATATATGAATTAATAATTTATATTCACTTTTTATAATTAGATTGCATACATTTTTTAAAATTTTACAGTTCCTAAAGTGCATACAGAGGCTGCTAAAAGATAATTTGCCTACTTTGCTCCTTGGTCTCGGAATGATTTACAATCTAAACTTAAGTTACAGTCCCGAATAACTTTAGTATAATTTAAGAGTAAGCGGCATGATTATCTAGTTGAGAGTTGCGCATGTTTTAAGTAGTTGAGTAGACTTGTTTCTGTTTGTTACTATTTGATTGTTGACTGTTTCAACGATTGTATTATTATGATTTGTATTTTTGTATCTGGGTTTTTTGTAATGTGTTTTATTGTGTTGCTGCTGCCTTTCTTGGCTACATCACACTTGTAAAGGAGATTTTAACCTCAATGTGCTTACCTAGTATAGTAAAAAAAATGTAATGCTAATGTTTTTGTTGTGGTTGTTTATTTGCATATAACTTGTACAAATTCTAAATTAGGCAAAAAGTTATTAGTGACTTGTCTAAAGTTGTACATTTTAATTTAAGAATGTATCAATTTTTCAATACATAATGACATCATTTTTAGTTTCATGATACTTCAGTTGCATGCCAAATATTTAATAATGTTAAGATAATATTAAGAGTTAAAACATTTTACTGTCGACCTGAGAAAACAGCAATGTTTATTGTATAACAAATTTATTTAGTTGTATTCTCAATCATTTAATGAATCATGAATTAATTTTTCAGTGTTTCAGTTTCATTGATTGTTATACCCAGAAGTAGTATGTAGAAAAATTGCACATGTTACATTTGTTGCATGTCTTACTGTGAAATGTGCATACCAATGATAACCATATTCCCCTTAGTGCTCAATAATAAAGAGTGTTCATACGTAATTGATTACTCGGGAGAGGATTTTTTTCTGCTTATCTTCTGTTTAAAACACAGTAGCTATACAATAAGAAATATATAGTTTGTGTTAAATATATAATGCTTTGATGAAATGTTTGTCATAAAAATGTTTTTTTTGGGTTTTTTTGGTATTACCTTTCAAATATACAGCAGATGTGTATAGCCCTTGATTTTTTTTTTTTAATTTAATTTAAAAACACCACAAAGTAAAAGGAGGAACAGAACGGAGAAAAAAAAAAACAAGTGGTATATTTGATGGAGCCATGATCTCGATTATCGTATTTATATATAAGTAATATTTTATATATATATATATATATATATATATTATATATATATATATTATATATATATATATAATATATATTATATATATATATATATATATATATATATATATATAATAAAATGTGATCGATATATATAAATATATATAATAATATATTATGCCCACTCAAACTGAGGAAAAAGAATAAAAGAATGCTGCAACAGAGAAAAGAAAAAAGCGGACTGCTGTCATTTTCTTTTGAAGCTGCAACATAGGCATTGTTTTTTATATAGACAGGAATTAAGTGCATTTATTGATATATTGTTTTCCGTTTGAGTGCTGAGTTTTCTGGAGTTTACTGTATTTCATTCCAAACCGGAACAGAAAAAAAAATCTGGTTCAGATCCCTGAAAATAACAACACACAAACTGCTCAGTTTTTAAATGTGAAACCAAGTCAGCCTAATATGTCAAAAACTAATAATACCTTAACCTCCTATATTATTAGCGCCTCCAAATACTATCTCAATATATTTTTGAGCATAGTGTCTGTATTGACTAGTACATACTGTAAGGTTTTTTGCCTATAAAATAAAACATTTTCACTGTGCCTTGCATGGCCATTATAAAAGGTTTGACCATATTTGTAATAACAGTAAACACTGTTTGCATTAAAAATCAGTTCACAATACACTTGTGTTTTTATTTGGTCTTTGGTCTGTTTTTGATTTGCTATTGAGCAAATCATTCAGTTATAACCGTCTCTTGGTGAAATGGCACATGCCTGTGGAATAAAGTAATAAAGCAATCTAGCAGAAATAGATTAAATGTAAAAGAAAACAGGGCAACTGATTTGTTAGAGAAAACACTTGAAAAAAAGTGATTCACAGCTACTCAACCTACCTTTTCTTACCGTCTCTTTTTGCAGATTTTTGCAGCAGAGCCCTTCTTCGTAAATACTCGCTCTGATACTCATTGTACTTGGCAGTGTGCTCCTTAATCAAATCTGTTGTTTTCTTGTGGTGTTTCTTTACCAGCTCTTTCATTTCTTTGTAGTGTTTTCTCTGCTCTCTTACAAATGCTTTTTGTTGCTTCAACTCTTCAAGAGTCTGTGCTTCTGCCTCTGTAAATACATATGCAGTAGAACCTTTAACTCTTTCTTCAAAAATAAGCACTACATAGCCAGTCTTAGTAAGAAGGAAATTATTGTGTGTGTATGTACATACACACACACGTACGCACACATACACACACACACACACACACACACACGCACACACACACACACAGGGAGGCACTTCAAAAGAAAGTTTTGAAAGAAACATTTGCTATCAAACATCGATTTTCATTTTGAAATATGATCTCAGATACTATATACATTAAATTAAAGAATGTTCTCAGTTCTGAAACCTTGCTCTCCCTCAGTAAATACTCTTGCGAATCCTAGGTCATTTTACTGCAGCATATTACTGGTTTAAAGCATGTCAGTCAATAGGGGAAGTAGCCGGTTGGTTAATGACAGAAAATAAGTTGTTAAAGGGGTAGGTACATACTAACCCTCCCGGTGAAATGACTAAACAAGTGCAACAGTATCTGAAAGTAAGGCTTCTTTAACCCAGTACTGTAACAGAAAACTTGTGGGAGACCAATATATGAATGGAAGTGCACAACAGGTAAAATGTACGGATTTTTTTGTTTGTTACAACTTTATTAAATGCATTTTTGGGAATATATATCACTATTTAAATTGTGCTTTTTTTCATAATTCTCTGTTGCTGTTTCTGCTTAACTCGTTATTTACAAAAAGTGTTGATGCTTTTCAACCATTGGGAGCTGCTTCTCAAATGACCACTAGGGGCAAGAAACTGTATTGTCTGCCCTCTCAAACTGTTGCAATTCCTGATTAATAAATTGAAAATCTCCATACAAAAATTACTGTAAGGTTAATTATGGTTATGGTGATTTCTGAAGTATCCTACTGTTTTTACTTACACGGGTTTTAAACTCTCTTTGCTATTGAACTTTGGAATATTTGCTTTGAAGTATGTTACTGATATGACATTTGATGAGATCACCAAACAAACATTAGTGACAAAGAAAGTCTACAAACATCTCAAAGAAATACTTTATACCCTCTCAGTTTGCCTAACAGTTTATTTATCTCTTTAATAGCCCATGTAGGGGCTGATGTAAGGATAGGCGTAGTGCAAACAATTGTGGCTGCAAAATCGAAATGACCTAGCAGCCAGGCAATTGTTTTGCATTGCGGTCTGTGTAAGCTTTAGAGCAATGCAAATTACTCAACACACAAATAATAAGCTGCAATCTTGATAACAAGGGTCGCAGATAACATACAGTTAGCAGATATGGGCAATACACTGATTTTTAAGAATGAAAAGCCAGGTGAGGAAATGCATCAAAAAAATTGTGAGGCACAAGTTGTTACTTTGGCAGAAACAAACACGGTCAACGGATATCAAATTTCAGCGCTGCCAGTCAGTTTTAATGAAAACCACTACACTTCTTACCACATAATTGACAACTTATCAGGCAGGGAGCTGATGCTGTGGCAATGAGTGGCTATGCTAATTACGAGCTGAACTGTCGCAGGAGAGACTGCGTAAAACCTGACCTTAAAAGCAGGAATACATTCCTTTGTTTTCTGCATCTGTGTCCATTAACAATTTTTGGTTTGGCAGCAATACCTCTAAGTGCCTTGAGATAAAGTTGCAGCAAAAGTTATGACGTGTAGCAGTGGCAGAGGTGCCTGTGGCGTCCGCGGCTCTGGTAGTGGATACCAAGTGTGGAAATTCAGTGGAAGAGGGAGAGGCTTCAGCTATCCAACCTCACAGGTCATTTCTTAGGTTGGAGGAGTCAACACAAACAACACAGCTACTATCCTAATATCCCAAGAAACTTTCTATCAACTTTCTATAGTTTATAGCAGAGACATTCACTTTACCTAGAAACTCCACTTCACATAAATAAAATGGCAATTATTGGGAAGCAAATTAATAGTATGTTGTCCAAGGGTATTATTCAAGTAGCCAAACATAGAGACGGTGATGTAGTATGTAATATCTTTATACGACCCAAAAAGGATGGATCTTACAGACGAATACTGAATTTAAAATAATTTAATGAATTAATACAATATCACCACTTTAAAATGGAAACTGTAATATATGCTACCAAATTAATGAGACCTGTTTGTTATATGGCTTCAGTGGACCTTAAAAGATGCCTATTATTATGTGCCAATGGCATATAAAATACCTTCGTTTTGAATGGGAAGGTTAACTGTACCAGTTTGCTTGAATTCCCAATAGATTGGCATGCACACCCAGACTGTTTACTAAAATGTTAAACCAGTTTTAACTACTAGAAATCAGGGGATTGATATAGTACCTCACATCGATGGCACACATATTCTAGCTGACATAAGAGCATTATGTAGTGAAAATGAAAGGCTACAGTGCAAGCATTACAAAATGTTGGATTTATTGCATACCCTACTAAGTCAGTATTTCATCCAGCAAAACAGATTTCATTTTTGGGATTTATATTAAATTATGATTCCATGAGTGAAAAAGCCTTAGTCTCCAGCAAACACATATAAGTTTATCTGTAAGATTCAATTCATGAGACAACACAACTTGTAGGTTATTTGGTGTCCAGTTTTCCATGTGTAGAATTTGGTCAGCTTTACTACAGAACTCTTGAATGAGGAAAGATTAGAGGTAAGATCAGATGCTTCCAAAACAGGCTGGGGAGTAGAGCTTAATGGAAAAACAAGAGGGGGCAGATGGACTTGAGGACGAACATAAAAGACATATTAATGAATCAGAATTATTAGCTGCTTAATTGTTATTATCATAACCCTGGTTCCCTGAAATTGAAATGTAACCATTTCCGAATGAGGATTTACCACGTAAAGACCCTGTGATGCTGTCGTGCCCCCACCCCCCGAGGGCACAAAAGGACTGCGCTTCCACATCTCAGTGTGATATTTCCTTCAAGCCTGCTGCAATCATGGATGCAGCGAAGTTGAAAGTTAATGGTTACATTTCTATTTCAGGGAACCAGGGTTATGACAATAACCTAATGTTCTCTTTCAAATACAAAATGTAGTCATTACTGAATGGGTAAGTGTAACAAAGCCATCACAAATGCAAGATTGCAGACAACTGGAATGCTACAAGGCTAAACGAAGGCTGCCTTGTGAGTTACCATTCAAAATAATAATAGCTAGGGTGAAAAAATTGAGGGAGAAACTCACCTCTATGTCTGTGTTGTAAAGGTAGACTGGCAAGCCACCCTTAACACTCTAGTTCCAAAACCAGGGTTTTGAGGATCCATGATCCATGTCTGTTGAACCTAGTGAAGGTATGGAGAGTAGCCCACACCGTTGCATTGCATCAGTCCTTGACAGAATAAATCATACAAAGTTGCCATGCCCCTGGTGGAATAGCCAGTGAGTATTTCTGGAGAGGGCAAGTTGGTCAGCTTATAAGCAGTCCTGACCGTGTCTGCTATCCATTTGGACAGCCACTGCTTAGACAGGGCTTGACCATGGGACTTTGCCCCATAGCAGATAAAAAAATTGTTCGGACTGTTAATGTAGAACGCAGGCCCTGAACTTGGCAGAGCATATGGAGCTGTCGGTCTGTCACTCTGGAAAGGAGGTAGATAGAAAGCCTCCAATTCCACAAACTGGTTGACATGATAGTCTTTGGCAAAAAGGCAGGATTGGTACAGAGCATGACCTTTGTCCTGACCTCTGTAAAAACTGAGCAGGCTTTCGCTATTGAGAATGCCTGCATCTCAATCACCTGCTTTGTGGCGGTGATAGCGAGCAAGAAAATCGTTTTGAACAATAAAACTTTCAGCTGAGCTGAATGCAAGGGCTCAATTCCAGACTTTATGAATGCGTTAAGCACTACGTTTAGCCTCCAGACAGGAACAAAGTACAGCGGGAGCAGGGCGAGTGGTGGGAAGGCATATAACAGTTGCCTCAGCCACAGATGTGGCAAGGCATCTACTGCCAGCAGGTCCCCACCTCCTATTATGGAGAACCAGAGGGGACAGTGGGTTGATATGGACAAGCACATGTCTCCCTTGAACTTTTTGCAAAAAAATGTTGCAAGGCCAGATAACTGCCTGCAATTCTAAAACACTTATGTGGAGACCCTGCCAAGGGGGGTTCCACACACTTTGCACACCCCAGCCATTCCACACAGGACCCCAGCCCAGGCTGGGTGAGTCTGTGGTGATGATCTCCCTTCTGGTGACACTGCCCAGTGCTACGCCTAGGCGTAGATAGGCCGGCTGTTTCTACCAACTGAGTGCCTCTAGACAATGGTGGGATATTGTCAATACACGGTTGCTGTTCAACGTGGGCTGAAAAACCCTGCTGTTGAACCAGGCCTGTAGATGGCGCATGCGCTGGAGACCCAATTGAAGAGTCTGGGAAGCTGCTTTCATCAAACCCAGAAGTTCTGGAACGTCACTACCATGAGCACTAGTTCGCCGCTGGTTTACGTACTGGAGGTGGTTGCTTGGGAAACAGCCGAACCAGCTCTAGTTGATTTCTGTGCTGCAGCAAATCGTCCACCGTGGGACTAAATCTATGTCCTGGAGTGATCGGGGCGTCCAACAGCGGTGCTTTTTCAGATGTGCTGTCGGACTCCATGCCCTCAGGATGGGAATGCCAGCTCCTGTTCACCCACCTCCGCAGAGACGGCGATGGACAGTATGTCCTCCTGTGGCCAATCTGCACTTGTGGACCCACAGCTCCATATTTACTGGGTTGTAAACATAAAATACATTGCATGTGGGATATTGTTATATTAAGTCCCACACCATTTTCCACAGCTACTTTCCGATAGAAATATTTTCATTTTTTAATTAAATTTGTTGAGTAATGTGAACAATACTAGTGAACAGTCCTCATCTTCTGTAATTTCTACACCTATACCTACAGTAGAATAAACTTTGTTGAGTAAAATATCATGTCAATGTGTAATGGAGTTTGCTTTAGATTAATGCAGCTGTTTCTATTCGTGTCAACAACGGATTAACATTTAACATTTACTTTCCATGGTTTCATGTGACAAAAATACAATGAACCTTGGTTGTAAATCTTCCTCCCGACCTGTGAGGGTGCTAAACGAGGACAGAGTTTTTTGGACGGGCTGGCTTGACAGTACTTTTCCCAGGTCGGGAAGTCAGTCAGTCTAGAAAAAAGCGAGACTCCATTGCAAGAACTTATCGACCGGGAAGGGAAAAAATGTAGCAGCCGCAGATTGTAAAGGCAGCTGCATTAGTTTACCAAGGGGTCATGTGTGACAGCATGTGGGACGGAGAATTGTAATTTGTTATTTTGCATTGGTTTGTAGTGAGTAAGAACCAGAACGACATTGAAAGTGTACTGTTACAGAATATTCGTGAGTGTTTTGTTTGTTAGTAATTGTCTATGTTTTTAAATCACTAGGCGGCTAACACATTCCGGAGCTGTCGCTAGAGGCCAGCACAAACCCGGGACAGCACTTCACTTGTATCACTGTAAATTATATTGTACCACAATCACTAATTCATGCACTAAATGGACTTGTGTATGTGTTTTGTGTTTAATGTAGGGATACAATAACGGGACTATTATTTTGGGACCAGCCCAGGGATTATAAATGTAAGTAATACACACTGCTGTATTCCTTACCAGCATTATTATTTATTGTTTGTTTTGCCATCAGGCACTGGACATAAAGAAATAAATTAAACAAACATTGGTTACCTGGACTACAATTGTCTGTCTGTTCTTTGATCACCTGCACACTATTACCCACTTTGTCACACTTCAGAAAAATCGTATTTCAATTTAAAATATTTTACGTCCATTCTCCTCAAAGAATTGCTTCCACTCAGCACATTGTCTATAAAATATAACGTGACTCACTGAACATTGGAGGAAGTCTATTATAGATCAACAAGCAATATACTTACCAGATAAGACACTCTGTATGACATCTTCTGTTTTTACTGCAGATTTTACTGAGCCTACAAAAACATTTTAAAAATATATTTATTGGAAACCATCATGGTAAACATAACATTTTATTTTTTTTCCCCTTTCTGAATAAAATACAAAAATATCCATTAAGTCATAAGAGGACCTTGTTGTTGTTGTACATTTTAAGTAAAGGGGCACTTATTGCTTTTGTCGTTTTTTTCTGTGTGTGTGTGTGTATTCAACTCATCAGATATACAGTATCTGATCTCTATATCTGTAAATACTAAAATAGTGTAACTTCCACCACACACAGACTCGTGTTAGCTCATTAATCACTGCCAGTTGATCTTTTAATTGGTAAAAATTATAACAATCCACTGTTCTTGTTGTGGCTGTCCACCAATTGTTGAGTCTTTTTAGATACATGTATGCCACTTATCTTTCACTCTTGTCACTGGCCTCTTGACAGTTTGAATGGAATCCAATGTTGGCAATAGTGTTTACAGTAATTAAATTCATACCGGTGGGTGGCGGGGGGTGGACGATCTGAGAAGGCGGGTTAGGTGCTATACAGGGTGTGTGATGTACACCGTTTTCTGCTGGTGCTGGCTTGGGATCACTATTGGACTCCGAAGGCATATCTCCAGGTTCGATCTAAAATAAGAATAAACAGCAGCAGCAGCAAATTAATTTAAACCTCCTTGAAAACCCACATTGTTTGGAAAACAGCAGCAATTTTTTTGGAAATAAATAGGCAAATACCATTTTCTCCTGTAAATTTGAAATATAGTATTCAAGTAAAAATAAATCTCCAACAGGTGGTTGCTAAAGTAAAATCACATATACTCCTTAATAAACAGGAAGTATGTTTATTCATATTTGAGACTGAATACAAGACCTATATCTATTGTTTAATAAAAATGAAACTGGACATTAGAAAAATAAAACAGGACATTATAACATAAGTAAAGATACTGTGAGTATATTATGTATTCAATGAACACACTGGTAGACTTTCAACTTTTGAACTAAATGTACATAAGATTTCACAAGATACCTCTGTTTAACACTTTTCTAGACCACACAGGTCCTCAAAACACTCCACAAGAAAGATATATGCAACAACCTTTAAAACAAGCCTCTCTGACACTATAGGTTTTGCTTGCTCAGGCATTTACTGTTACTATTATTACAAGAATAAGCATTACACTGTACCTCCCTGCTACTGCATATAGTATAAACATATCTGTGTTATCCAACTCTTCTACACATTTTTCAGCATGTTCTCCCAGCTGCCTTCTTCTCTATTACTTGTGTTTGCAGCCTGTGCACGATGCTTCTGATCATCCTGTAAATTAAAGTATTGCTAACACCAGCTCTGCCAAGGCTCAGCAGCAGCATTGTTTACTGCTGAAAACTCAAAGCCTAAGTAGGCCTAAATGCACAAAGACCAGTTGCCATGGCACCTGTTTGAGTGGTCATTGATTTGTTCTTCTGGCTGCTTCTCTGCTTCATTCTTTGATAGTGTGACAGGGTAGCATCACTGGCAAGGCTGTTACTGTCAGGGAGAGAGACTTAGAAACGAGAAACTGCAGTTCAAGCACTATTGCACACTTTTATTAACACGAGAATAAACAAATACACACTAACAAACAAACAAATAGGCACAGAGGCCAACATAAATAGTTTAAACAAAACACTACCGTACATACGCCCTACATTACAACACAGCACAGCACACATCTCCACCCCGGTGCCTCTCCCTGGAGACAGAGAACTGGCAACAGGCGACCCAGGCGATGTGGACAGGGCGTCAGGAGCAAAGATTGGCAACCGGGCAGGTGCAGCAGCCAGCAGAGGTGCGAACCCCAGCAACCATGGAGCAACGTCTGCGCCACCAGAGGGAGCAAAGCAGCTGACCAGGCGACCAACTGTGCCTGGTAATGCAGCGACTCTGGAGCTAGGCCCAGTGACCAAAGGTCTGGAAATAACTGCTGGGTGTCTGTGAGCCTGGGTCAAGGGCTCTGACCCATTGACATCAGGTCGGGACATAGAGGTACTGTGGTAGAGGTGGTTACCCTCGCCTCCTCCTTCGGCCTGAAGTGGTTCTGGGTCTTCTATACGGGGCGGCGGCAATGCTGGCAGTGGTGCAGGGCACTCAGGTAGTGGCAACACTGGCAGTAACGCCGTATGTGCAGCTGGAGATGTCTTCCCCTTCTTGGCTGCTGGAACAGCTACCCCTCCCTTTCTTTGGTACACGGGCTGGCAGCTTTTTCTCTTCCTTTTGGAGGAGGCAGCAGGTCACAAAGTGTCCAGACTCCCTGCAGGTAAGGCACCAACCCGATACCTCGAGAACTGTGAGGTAGGTGTCCAGTCCTCCATCCCACAGCACTGGGAAGGAGAGGTGGCCATTTCCATGCTTTCTTTACATTTCTATTTTAAACCTGCATTTCTGTCTCTGAGACTGCAGGGGCTCTATCCCGCTAACCACAGCACGTGTAACAGGGTATCATCACTGGCAAGGATGTTACTGTCAGGGACAGAGACTTAGAAACGAGAAGCTGCAGTTTAAGCTCTATTGCACTTTTACTAACACAAGAATAAAAAAAAAACACACTAACAAACAAACAAAAAGGTGCAGTGTCTAACACATTACATCTCCAATGGTTCCACTCACCTACACACCAACTTTCACCAATCTTAGCACCACTGATTTTCCCCTTTTATACACCTGTGGCTGGAGCATCAACAGTGAATTATTCCATTATGGCCCCAGCCACATTCCCACGTGTGTTCAGGCAGGGAGGAGTTTAACCCCTCCCTGCCAACCCAATATTGTCAAGGAAATTAATGGTTTAATTCATTTTAATATAAGCATTTCCCAGATATTTAAATCAGACTCTTGTCTGTGACATGCTGTTGGGCTGTTAACACCAAATCCAGAACATTCTTAACCAGATCTACTTCAAAGCTTGCTGATTAGACCAAGGCACAGGCCACAAACTGTGTTAATTCTTTGAAGTTCACCTTCCAAAATGCTATCTGATTGTCTAGCCTCCTAAGGTGTCATACAACTTGCCAAGCCAAGCTACAGTGCAGTTGTACCATTATTGTGTTAAAAGTTAGTTTAAATGCTTTAAGAATCATTTTTAATAACATAACTTGTAGACATAAGTTTAATAGTTATTTTAAGTAAGTTTCCCAATAAATCTGAAGGGTTTATTGTGTTTTACATGAATATTATAAACTATAATATAATAACTATTTTTGAATATTATCCTTTGATTATACTACGATGTGTTTTACATGCTTGTAATCGTAATTTTATATAGTGAATGAAACTGAAATTGATATGCTTCTCCAATGAATGTAGCTAAAGTTATATTGAATAGGAGGTTTAAATGATAAATGTATAATCTTTTGATAACGAAATAGGCGGATACATTCCATTTCTAACACACCCTTTTTGTGTGACACGCAACTGTCTATCAAATACTGTGAACCAATGGAAGGACCGACAAGAACTTGTTTACAGTACAAGGGAACGCCTATAAATTGTGTTATTTAAATTCAAAACAAGGATTTTCTTTCTCTCTGGGCTCTCTCTGGATGCTCTGGATTCGCTCGCTGGATTCGAGCTTTCTTCAAAACATCTCATCGCTCTCAAGTCATCAAACTCTGAAGTTCTTCAACGAAGACGCAATGATGTAATCTGCAAAGCTATCCCGGAGAAGATAGACTCCCTCCGGAATGATGAAAGCTTTTGCCTACAGACTTCATGGAGATACTGCACTGCTGCACAACTAACTTCCAAAGAGAGGACGACCGTGTTAACAAGACTTTGTTTTAAACATTGCACCAACAGAATAAGTATTAAACTTATACTGTGCCTTTAAACTGAACTGAAGCCATGATATTGATATCGTCACAATACATACTGTGTGTGTCTCAGATCTTACAAACATCATTGTTCCTTTGCCAAGTGTGATCTGGGTGGCTGCAGGGGTGACATCAGACCAGGGAAGTGAAACCAAAACAAGTAATGGCGGGGCAAATCTGAGATGCTACGGCGCTCAGTGCTTTTATTAAATAATAGAAAATAAACAGGTTTACAAAACAAAAGGCACTTTCAATCAAAAAAGGCACGTTGGCCAAACAAACAAACAAACAAACAACAAACAGTAACAAGTAGTATGCAAAACTAGCATATGTAGAAATTCTTATCTTTTTAAATGATCTTTTACCTCCTGTCTTCTCTCTCATTTTCCACTCTCTCAACGTGCAGCCAAAGCTTCAGATCTTTATAGTGGTGACTGAGGGACTAACTGGCTAAAAATTCTCTTATTACCCTGGTCATATCCTCGGTCATATTTTGCACAGGTTAAATAAAGAAGTATGACTGTCAGCTAATTAAATACTCAGCAGCTGATCAGTCACACATTCCCATGAGGTAATTCTAAAACCAAAACAATACAAAACAATAACATAGCAGTCGGCATCTTACTCGTCCTGCCACACATAATAAAATGCAAAATAATAATGGCTTTTCATCATCCTATATAATACATAAATAATACAATAAATCATAAACATAGTGCCGAATATATACACAGGGGCAGGGCTCCCCATCACACGTGATGGGGTGCCCTGCCCCTATGTGTATAATATGCTATATTCTCTGGTGCATGTTGAGAGAGTGTTCTTAAGTGGAGAATGAGAGCGGAGACAGGAGGTAAAAGATCATGCAACCAGCATACTACTTGTTACTGTTTGTTGTTTGTTTGTTTGGCCAATGTGCCTCTTTGCTGGAGTGTTTTGTTTAAATCTTTTGTTTTATTATTTAATAAAAGCACCGAGTGCCGTAGAGTCTCAGTTTTGCCCCCCCATTCCTTGTTTTGGCTTCTCTTCCCTGGTCTGATATTACCCCTGCAGCCATCCAGATCACATATGGAAATGAACAAATATGTTTGTTAGATCTGAAGTGTGTTTCTTTTATTACTGTAGTAAATACTAGTCACATCACTGCATTACGTTTATTTCTCACATTTTAAGTGACCCTATGGTGGCAAGTGGTGTTGTGCAGCCTATACAATAGATTGTGGATTAATCACATTTTAAATTTGGAGCAGGACAAAATTGATTCATATGTGTGCTGTAGATATATTTTGAATTGTAAATGTATGGAGAATTTCAATGTATTCCTTTAAATTTAAGTATAGTCGAATTTAAGATGCATCCCAAATTTCCCACTCTCAATTTGAGAAAAAAAAAAAAAACATACAATAAATTTGCATTTACAAAGATGCAACCTTACGCACATGGAGGCAGTTTGCGGCCATCTGCTGTCACATAGAGTATTACAGTTATGTGCTGCTTCTTATTTCCAGTCGTTACTCGCACCTGTTTTTCTCCCAATTTCTGAACAGTGGTATAGGCTTGGCATGTCGAAAAATACAGAGGTCTGATCAGCATTTCCAATCTGTCCAAGCTGTTACTGTCTGTTACAAAAACTGAAATTGTAAAAGCTTCTCTTTGAATTCTTCAGGAAGCTAATGATGCTTCTGTGAATGCTATGGATGATTCGAGATCGGGCAGTAATGTTTTGGTTCATCTTTTTTCGACAGTAAGTCATGTTGCTGCATGTGTATTCAGACAGTGATGTCTCTGTTCATCTTTTCATGGCAGTCAGTCACATTGCTGTTTGTGTATTTGTATAGTCACATCTTTTGTTGGCGATTTTAATTGCCCGCTTCACTATACCATACTCGAATTTAAGATGCAGGCTATTTGTGAGAAGCAAAACAATTGTTTAAAAAGGTACGTCTTGAATTCGAAGGAATATGGTATATAACATCACAGTAGGACAATGAAACTTTTTTCATGCAATAATTAGTTACGTTACACTTGTCATTCATTTGAGAGAAACAATATAATGCTATTGCCTCTGCTAGGAAGTCCCATTGTCAATTGAAAAATCCTGTTGGAAAAATCAGTATTCTGTGCCCACTCCCATCTCACTCAATATGGTAACTACAGCAGCTGCCTTCCAGATATTACAAAAGCACTTACTGAGATTATAACACAGGCACTATATCATTATTCAGGTAAACACCCTAGCAGAAAGACCAACTTCTGATCAATTACTGGTTGTTTAAAATGTACCATTAAGAACATCAGTTGTTGGGTAGCTGGATGGTCAAAGCTGGCTAGCAGCAGAGACAAGAGACACAGATTGCAGTTTAAATGCTTTTCACACACTTGCATTAAACAAAGAAATAAACTGGCTCCTGTTATATGCAGGTGGCCATCGCCAAATTGGCAATCAATTAACCAATTTGGCAATGGCCACCCCATCCCTGCCAAGCTTTCATTTAAATCTTAGCAAACTTTATTTACACAAAAGCACACACCAACACACAATATATTCACTGTTACATGCTCAGGGCCTCAGCCCTTCCACAACAACTCACCTCTTTCTTTACTTCTTCTTCATCCTCCAGTGTCAATGCAGCCAGCTGTCTGGCTCTTTGTTCCATTAGATTTACATATCTGATGGGGTTAGACAATGCCTCAATCACATCTAGAAATAGAAAACACAACCAATTTTAAATTGAATTTGTTTACAAACAACTGTATGTAGTATGATTGCAGTTTAACAGCACTGAACCTGTAAATTGCAGCACTAATGTAATTGCCTCTGCAATACATTACTTGTTTTTCACTATATACTTGTAACAGTATTTTTTACCTTCTGGAGTCTAAAAAACATGACATATTCAGTAATATATAACATATATATATTCAGTAATATATATATATATATATATATATATATATATATATATATATATATATATATATATATATATATATATATAGTGCCATGAAAAAGTATTTGATTTTCTACATTTTTGCACAATTTTCATGTTAAATTTGATCATATCTTTTGGTGGATTGTAGTAGTATATAGAGGGAATCCGACAGAAGAAATGACATCAAAGTTTGGTGCTTCTTTCATTTGTTTGGTGTGCAAGGTAATCAAACATGCAATCTTCAGGTGTGACAAAGTTATTGCCCCCCTAGTTAGCTCAACCCAATTAAAGGGATAGTGTCTTTTTTTTTTTTATCAGGTCAGTTGTTTGATTTGGGCCAGCCCTGCCCAATATAAATCTGACTAACTTTGGCCCTTACCATCAGAGTGAAGTTGTGAGCACACAGGTTCTAGAGGCACATCATGCCACGATCAAAAGAAATTCCTGAAAACCTCCGGAAAAACAGTTGTTGATGCCTATCAGTCTAGAAAGGGTTACAAAGCCATTTCTAAGGCTCTGGGGCTCCACCAAAACAAAGTCAGAGCCATATTGTCCAAATGGAGAAAGTTTGGGACAGTAGTAAATCTTCACAGGATTGGACGTCCTGCCAAAATCTCTCCAAGAGCAAGGCGTAAAATCGTCCAGGGAGTCACAAAGAACCCTAGAACAACATCCAGGGATCTGCAGGCCTATCTCGTCTCAGCTAAGGTCAGTGTTCATGACTCCACCATCAGAAAGACACTGGGCAAAAATGGGATTCATGGTAGAGTAGCAAGGCGGAAACCACTGCTCACTAAGAAGAACATGAATGTTTGTCTCGAGTTTGCCAAAAAGCACCTGGATGATCCTCAAGAGTTCTGGAACAATGTTCTATGGACAGATGAGTCAAAAGTGGAACTTTTTGGCCAACATGGGCCCTGTTATATCTGGCGAAAACTAAACACTGCATTCCACAGTAAGAACCTCACACCAACAGTCAAGCACGGTGGTGGTAGTGTCATGATTTGGGGATGCTTTGCTGCCTCAGGACTTGGATAACTTGCCATCATTGAAGGAACCATGAACTCTGCTCTGAATCAGAGAATTCTACAGGAGAATGTCAGGCCATCCATCCGTGAGCTGAAGCTGAAGCGCAGCTGGGTCATGCAGCAAGACAATGATCCGAAACACACAGGCAAGTCTACATCAGAATGGTTGAAGAACAAGAAATGTAAAGGTTTGGAATTGGGTCTAAGGAGGTGATTACTTTTTCACATGGGGGCATTGGGTGTTACATAACTTTCATTAATAAATAAATAAATAAATAAGTGTCAAAATGTATTCACTTTGTGTTATTTGTTCACTCAGGGTCCTTTTATCTAATAGTAGATTTTGGTTAAAGATCTGATAACATTCAGTGTCAAAAATATACAAAAATACAGACAATCAGACAGGGGGCAAATACTTTTTCACAGCACTGTATATATATAAATTGCAATATGATAATGCAGAACCTAATTCTAGAAAAGTCTAGAATATGCTAGAATGTAGGTGAACATTCTTAGAGAGTATAAAGGGGTTAAGCAGGGATGATTGCTGTCATTACCAATAAGATCTTAGGCAGAAAATGATTTCTTGTCATAAGCTGGAAAAGCCTACAAGAAGATTTCCAAGCATTTGAGTATCCCAATTTCAACTATTGCTTCTATTATCAAGAAGTACAAGACTCATGGTACTGTCACAATGATCCCTCGGTCTGGAAGAAATAAGGTTCTTTCACCAAGAGCAAGTAGAAGAAATGTAAGGAAGGTTAATAACAATCTGAGATTGACTGCCAAAGATATTCAAGTGGCTGCAAGTGGGACTGTGGTTTCCATTTCAACCATATGTCGAGTATTGGTGAAGGTTTAAATGGTCGCAGGCCAAGGAAAAATCCACTCTTAGGAAACCATCACAAGGACAATCGCTTAAAATTTGCAAAACAGCATTTGAATGATGGTTATGAGTTCTGCCAAAGGTTTTGTGACGTGATGAAACAAAAATCAAGCTATTTGGTCACGTTGATATTGATTACATTTGGAGATAGTCTGGTGAGGCGTACAAAGAAAAGAACAACATACCTACTGTCAAGCATGGAGGTGGTAATATCTTTATATGGGGCTGTTTTTCCTCTAATGGCACAGGAAATTTAGTTCCAATGCATGGTAAAATGTATTCCATAGCATACCAAAAGAAATTGGTCAATCATCTGAAACCCTCTGCTACAAAACTTGATTTAAAGCGCAACTGGACGTTCCAACACAACAATGATCCTGTATATTGACTTAAAACAGGTCTTATTTCTGACACCTCCTGGGATGTGAACATTTGTAGATGGCGCTGTGCATCTCACTGGTGCCTTTTAATTAAGCTTGCATATTATTGGACGAAGTCCGACATGTACATTGTTTACCAGCTTACTGCATGGTGTGCACATTAGTAAGCGTTGGACATAATCGGTAAACTATTATTTGCAGTGTTAAGTTTGCTCTTATTATGATGGATTGGTGGCTGATTCATGCAAAAGAAAGAAAAGCAAGAGCAGTGTTATACAGAGAAGCCAGTGGCATTTGGAATTTCTTTTTCTTTTTTTTTACCAGTACATGTATGTGGAGGGGGCATCAAGAACCGTAGGCAAGAGGAAGGGGGGCGCAGTCCAAAAAGTTAGGAGAACCACTGTATTATAACACTGCACTCTGTCTAATATATTCTATACTTTCTTGAAAAGCTTTGTACCATTTTTCCTCTCATGCTGCTGAAAGGATACATAACAGTAACATTAGTAGCTGGGGGATACATCCTTAATAAGCCAATCAATATTATGGAACTACACTTTGTGGTAAGTGGATAGAGACAATTTAAATATGTTTTTATTATGTTCATCTTGTCACCAAGACAAAGGGTAGTATGTTAAAGACTTTGTTAAGTAAACCAGATGTCAATTCCCTCGCCCTATACACAGCGTTACTTTATTTAAGACTGACAGGCTAGCTAAAAAGTAACAAATATAGAACATGCTTTAAATACTCTGAATAATGGCATATTACCTGCAAAGGTGTCTGGAACATAATCTTTAACTTGTATATACACAAAAACAGTTGGCAGCATCAGAGTCTGATTCTTTTCATTTCTAAGGCTGATGTAGTGGTAACCTAAAAAAGAAGGCATTAGTATGAGAGGATTTTTTGTAACACAGACAAAAAAGGTCTTCTGTTGAGAAGTATACAGTATTTTACTTACCTGGTCGAATAGCTGAAACTGGTATTATCCGATGGCCTATAAATTTACCACCTTCTTCAAACACTGCTATCCTCAGGGATGCCAAGGAAGGCAAAACAACCTAGTTATATAGAAATAGTTAGATTTAGATGCAAATATTACAGTTTGAAATATCAAGGGGTTGACATACGTATGTAAAGTTTAATCCTACTAGTGGACACTTGGTCATGAAAATGGCTTTACATTTTCTGTGCAGAAAGCTAAAAATTGAGATGGACACAGTGATCAGTGGTTCTTTCTAATATCGACCACCTATTCTGTTGTTTAACAAGTTATGTGAAACTTAACCCTCTGTTACATGCCCAGGCAATGTTTTATTTCCTGTACATAATTATTTGGTGTTTGACTAATTTGATCAAGTTTGCTGATTTGGTTTTGACGCACAGTTTGCCACATAAGGTTACAATTGGCCAGGGTTCTCTTTCCACCAAGTTTTATTTTACAACAAAAAGAAACAAACAAAATGAAGGTATTTAACACTGTTGGGATATTATATATTACTAAATGCAGAAATAGGAATTCCTTTTGATATCAAAAATAACATTGAGCATTGCTGATATCAAATATTCTATTTTTGATATCAACAAAACATTACTGGTATCAGTAATAGAATTGCTGATATCAGAAATTGAGGATTACATTTTAAAATGATTTGCCATAGGCTGTGTTTGTTTACAGAAAATGACAGCCAACGATTGTCGGGCTGTGGAACACTGACTGACCGGTGTACCTGTCCTTGTTGAGCGGCGAAATGAGTAATTAAGAACAGGGCATTTTAGGGATTTTTTTTTCTGACAAAAGTATATATTGGGTGTGCCAGGGAGAAGGTTCCTCGAGTGACCTCCCTTATAGTGGAAGTAGCGCTCAGCTGCCTATGTGGCTAACTTATGTTTTCCCACTGTTTGGTTTTGCATTTTTGTATTTATTTTTGTTTGCGTTTTCCCGCCAATGTGTTATAGCATTATTAGTATAGCCATGTGTTTGTCTCATATAACTCCACCCTAGAAATTGCCATAGCTGGCAGCCTAGTGGTAGCCAACTGCAATTGCATTGGAAAATTGTAAATAAAGTAATCCGTCATGTATCCACCTATCTGTTTATCCGCCATCATCAAGCTCTTCAGCAACGGCATCCAATTGTACAGCGCTAATGCAAAATGGCTACAGGAAAGCGTTTTGATTGGCAACTAAACAAAAAAAAACTGTGTTGCACTGAGGATAACAAGTAGGTAAAATACAAATCCTGGATAGGGCCCTGTGTGATTAAAGCTATAAAAACAGGTTTGCAGCATGAAGCCATTTACAAAATATATTTGAATTTAAACAGTCAAACTATTTCCTAGTTTTCTTACACATTTTATTAGCCAACTGATTTAAATATTATGTAAAATTGGAATTATTTTATTATGTTCGTTCTGGGTTTCCTTTCATATGGACTTTGTTCCCACTGTTCAGTGATACTGAGCTCTGATGCATCTAAGTAGAAGTACCATTCTTGCTCAGCCCACAATTAATCTCTAAGATAGTATATGATTACAGTACCGTGATGTACAAAACTGTAAAATGAACTTTACTGAATGTGCACAGGTATTGGTTATGGGTAAACTTTCCCTAACTTGGTATTAGGAACCTTTTATTACCTATTCATCCTTGGAATAGAGCAAACCCACATGCAGAGGTGTACTAGCAAGAGTTAGTATGACTAGTACCGTAGTTTCTCACATTTTGTTCCAGAGAAAACTTTTTTTATATAAAGTAACATATACAAACATCACTTACCTTCTTAAAAACTATGGGTTCTTCTTCCCAGACTGGGTTAATTGCATTTCCTTGGGAAGTCTTTGTTTTAAAAGCTTTCCGTCTCGTATCGACAGGTAATCCATACATATCTATTTCAACGTAAGTGCCAACTTTTTTATCTGATAAAAACTGTCCAGAAATGATCTGAATATAGAAAATGAGTCAGTATTACAATACATTAAGGGAAAAGTGAGGAAAGAAACAGAATTTTACATATTGACTTTCATAAAAACTTTAACAAAATTGGAAACTGCTGGACATACAGAATCCTGGAAAAAAATATATTGGACCACTACCCTACCTTACTCATTTTGTATTTTGTGTAGTTGTTTTTATCAGGGGAGACACTGGAAAGGGGTTGGGATAGTCCCTCTCCAAGTTTGTGGAATGTCTTGAACAGACTTTGTCTCCATCTTTCAGTGTGCTCCTTTGTGGCTCAACAATTTGGTCCAGTACTTGCCTCTTTATGGAAGTGGTTTCCTGACATCCGCCATGCTAGCAGCAATGTAGGTTTTCCACTTGCCCTTCCACTATGATACCACATGGTTGTTTTAGGATATCTGGTTAGCTCACTGGTGAACCCAATTCATCTTTCCACTAATATGGCACTTTACTTTCATATCTCGTTCAAAGACAGGCGCCATCACCTTTATAACATGCCATCAAACCGGGCTGTGGCTAGACCTTGTATTCCTATTTTGTAATTCAGCAAAACCTGATGGTGTACTAGATCCATATTGGAGGTGGTCTAACACTTTTTCCAGAATGGCGTATATTGTACTTTTAATAAATCAAGTGTACATTTTGTACAGCCTTTAGCAAATCTGAAAATGGTAACTACTGAGTTTTTTGTACCTACCTTAACTGAAAGAGTATTTGCTACTATTCCATCCACAGTTGACTCTGTGAAGGGGTCAAAGTGCTTATCTGGGCGTCTCATAAACTCTGGTTTCAGTCGATATCCACACTTCCCATTGTATTCATACATCCCCAAATTTAACTGCATAGATAGGTCTATAAAAAAAGAACACATTTTGATACACACTTGTGGTATCTGTTATCAAATTGTTTAGTTCAAGGTGACATTTCCAATATTTGTTGTGAAACAAATGTACTGTAACAAATGTAGTACCAATTAAGTGGGCTTCAGAGAATTATTTTACTTTGATATGTGTTTACAAATACAGGTTATAATTGAGGAGGAAAGAAAAGGAAATAGCAATAATAATATTATTGAAAGAATATCTTTGTATATAGATCTGCATCTTCAAAGTCAGGGAGTTACCATCATATATGAAAGACACAAATGATTTCCAGTGTAAAATAGAAGAACTGACAGTAACATGCAACATCAACTTAAAGATATTTTACTTGGTACCTTTGATGCCCCTTCCTTATATACAAACATCCTCATGAAGATGGCTTACTAGCACTAAAAGAAGCTCTTAACTAAAGAGTGATCAAGGAACCAACTACAGAAGTTCTTACAACACTAACTTCTCACTTCTCACTTGTAACAATTTAACTTTTTGTGAGAAAAACCATCTTCAGATATAATGGATAGCAATGGGTACCCACATTCCATCCTATTCAAACTTATTCCTGGGAAAACTAGAAAACCACATTGTTGTTAAAACAAGACATAAACCGTTGGTTTGGTGGCGATACATTGATGATATCTTTATGATTCAGACAAAGGGGAAGACATCTTGTTAATAACAGTCTTCAATGATGCCATTGGAGACTCCCATATTCCATTTATAGATGGTTCTGATTACCATTCACAGTAAAAAAAAAAAAATAAAAAAAAAATAAAAAATCAAGTTAATTGAGCAATGTTAATATCAACAGCATCTCTGCTCACCAAGGTGAAAAATAATGTCATTAAGGGAAACACAATTCCATTTGTGGTTGATATTTACCCTACATCGCCAGATTACAAACATGCAATTAGTGGGCAATTAAGTAAAACTCAAACAGATGCACTACCTGTGATAATCTTGAAGAAACTGTTATTTTCAATAGTACTACAACAAGTAGAGCCTACAGTATAAAAGAGAATATCTCCTGTAGATCTACCAATGTTATATATGTTATACAGTACAAACATCCTGACTACAAGAAACAGTATGTGGGTAAAACCATCAAATGGCCTGCATACTTGTTTCAGAAGGTCTGCCATAATTACCAACAAGCTGAATCAACCAAAGTACTTCAACTCTCAAAAGCATAGTCTTGATGATATTAAGGGATAGATGTAAGGATACGAGCAGTGATTTCAGGGTGCAAAACCCTTATAATGGACAAGACGAAACAGCAGAGTCAATGCCAGGGTCACTTTTTTGGGGATGCCGGTGGATGCTGTGCTAAAGCTTTATTGTCTCGCTCTGCAGGCCATCCTAGACCTAATTATTGCTGAACTGAGGGATGAGCTAGCCCCCAGCTTCAATCGAGGGACTGCTATCCCTGCACATGTGAAAGTGTTATGTTCTCTCCACTACTTAGCCTCTGTCTGGAGGGATATCCCAGTCCACATTTTCCAGAGTGCTAGGCAAATTGCATGCTGAAAAGGGCAGGCCAATACATATTTCTTATGGATACTAGCATAACTTGTTAGCTGAGGCTTTTCCAAACAATTCTGTTTCATGCTGAGTGATCTCAGCCATAAGGACTCTTAGTTCTCAGAATTTTTTTTTTTTCCCCCTGTGTGCCAAGAGGACTTTGCTGCCCTTCCTCTGTCATTTATTTTTTATTTTTTGGTTTGTATTTTTGTGCTCCACAAATATACAATATGCAAGCAGCGCCTACCGCTTTCTGTACTCCTAAATAGACCAAAGCGCTCATTGAAACCGTCATTATCATAATTGCAGATCACTATTTGTGCACGTTGAGTAATTTGCATTGCTGTTAAGCTTACATAGGGGGCAGTGCAAAATAATTGCCTGGCCGCAATGCAATTAGAATTTTGCATCCACAATTACTTGCACTTTGCCTATACTTACATCTACTCATAAGAGTCTTCCAAACTTTATAACTACTGCACACCCTGTGCTGTTATTGTTTGAATAGTGCAGCTCTGAAAGCTGTGAGGCAGAGCAACTAAACTAAGAAATACATGTCTTTATACATAATTCATGCCTGTGTGAGCAAATTAATTATACAGTATAACTATGTATACTGTATATCTATATTTACAATAGATAGATAGATAGATAGATCATTTGGATAGAATTGAGAATGTTAATGATAAAAAATGCCAGATTATTAAAAAGTAAAATACTGTATGTTTTTCTTTTTTTCAAATTAGCAAACCACAGTATAAGGTACTGGAGTCATAGAGGGAACATTCACAAAGATATAAGGAAAATGAGATTAAAGTTACAAAAACTACATGAATTTAATACAAGGGTCTTATGAATGAATGGTTCGTTGTTCTCAGAAAAAAACATGTGTGAATGACTAAACTTTAAAGACAGTAAACACAGTTCCCGATATTTTCTAATAGTTCAAAATGTAAGCATAAAAGACTACAGCACTGTCAAAATGCACAGTTTCTCTAAGTAAAGAAACATTGTAATTATAGCGATTATGACAATTGAGTTTCTCTTAATAACTAAATACCTCAAGTACTCAAGTTTTTTTTTTTTTAGTTTTTTTTTTTATTTTTTTTTTTTATTTTTACTGTTTTGATACCATGGCTGTTTTGCCACAATATTCTACCCAACTTTAGAACGAATGCAAAGTTCACCAATAAGTTACATCAAGAATCAGGCCAGCAGAGACTGCCAACAGCATAGAAGATTTACCACAAATGGGAGGCAAATTTGTAAAAGATTGTTCGAGACAGCTCTTGTAAAACAAGGAGAACTGGCTGATCTCAAAGTCTACAGAATCCCAAGATAACCACCCACACACACACACACACCCACAAAAGAAAACTGGCTCAGGGTGGCACCCTGAGAGATGTAATTAGTTCAAAAATAACTTAATAGTGTATTATTGGTATTTTAAAATACACAGTATTTCTGTATGTGAATGGTATATTTATTTAACACCAGTAGATGTCAGTATTTCCAAAGAGCTTTGTTAATAATCAATCTTTCACAGGATAGCCAATGGTTGCCGCAGGCTCCCCTAAAAAAGTACTGCAGTATTCATTTTACATGCTGCACAGTGTTGCATTGTACTGCATACAAAAAAAAAAAAAAAAAAAAAAAAACAACCGCTGTAATTCTGCAGCACAAATGTATTTAAGAAGGATTAGACTACACACTGTAGATAGAAACATAAAGGCTCTCCAATTTAAATAAAATATAAGTTAGGGTACTGAATATATCTTTACAAATATTCAATATAACAATATTGAATATTATTGTAAATATGTAATTTGATGTGATGCTATTGCATGTGATTGCAATTGGTAACATATTGTGATTCTACAGAATATCACTGCAGTGTGATGTCACTGTATATCATTTAAAAAAAACAAAACAAAAGGGCTCTCTAATCTGGCGATTCACAGGTTGTCCAGTAGCTTAACCAGGAAAATATAGAAACTCTTGTCAAACAACATACATATTAAATAATTTACTTTCGCTGTTTTGGTGACAGGCAGGCCTTGTGATATGCGCAGAAAGTAGACTGCTGTACATATAAATATGCTTTTTTTACTAATACTAATTTGACTATTGTATTTAAAGTAGTCTTTGGCTGTTACGGTTAGAGACAGGCCTTATAAGACAACATTATATTTTTAAATTTACATTCATTGCAGTACAATTTCTCTTTCTTTTTTGCAATTTGCCTTTTTCTCAATTTCCAAGAGTCTAAGAATCTCCATTCTAGACTACTTTTAACCAACAGCACTGCTTTATGCTGTAAATCTAGTTCGAAGATTGATTCTTTTTTGTGTGCTACAGAAATAATTTAAACACTACATAATTTTCCCAATATTTTACCCATTTTTGAAAAGTCACCGTGACTCTTAGTTAATATGTTGTGTCTGTGTCTCTCATTGTAAAATAGGTACTATGGAAAGATGTACAGGCATAGGTTACCATTTTCATCATGTGCTAGCAGTATAACATAAAACTGGGATGCTATTTTTGGTCATGTGTCCCTACATTAGCCAACTGGGATTCTGAGGGTTTAATAAAGCCTTATACAGAACAGTATTCTTGTAATATTAAAACTTTGTTCCAAAAGTTGTTGATTTTTTATTATGAAAATCAGATTAGTGCAATTATTCGCTTAAACCCCAAAGATCTTCCAGTGTCATCAGAGTATTTAGGAAAGACAATTTGTCTTGTGTCACAGCTAATTATGCCTTGTCTTTGTTTTTAGTAATACACTCATACACTGCGATTACACGTCTTAAAAACTAAAAAGCAAATATGCATCAAAGCAAATCTACTTAATTGTCAAATCCATATTATCAGAAAACGTCAATGTCAATCAGTCAGTAGTATACACAAGATACTCCATAGCAAAGGCAAAGCAATGCTGATATTTTATTTTAAATATTGAAAACTAAATCATAAAGTTTGAAGTCTTTGAAGTACACGATATAGAAATTCCAATTAGGAGAAGATAAGGAGTAAATGAATTAAAAAAAAACAAAACAAAAAAAAACTGTTGCAAAAATGACGGCTGAGGATGACCCAGAGGCTTACCTGGTCGCTTTTGAGCGTCTGGTTACCAACGCGTCATGGCCCAAGGAGTTCTGGTTAAGCCAGCTGGGACCTTGCCTATTGGGGAGGCTCAGGCAGCCTACAAGGCCATAACGGACACCGAAACCGCTCAGTATGGCCTGGTAAAGCAAGCCATTCTGCACAACCTGAAGATCACAGGGGAAAACTCACCATGCACGGCTCCGGGAGGCCCTCGGATACATGCCCCAGGGTTGTTGCACAAAAACTAGGTGATCTCATGGTGCACTGGTTTAAAACTACCCAGAAAACAAGCCTACAGATGGGAGAGGCTATTGTGGTTGAGCAGTTTTGCCATGTAGTTGGTGCCAATACCCGTGTGGATATGATGCCACAACCCTGACACTCTGGTAGAGACAGAGGATTTCAAGGACTCCCTGGTTTCAGAATCAAAATTATGTGCCAATGGTAGGGGCCATATGAAGTGATTCGGGCTATAGGAAAGGTGAATTATGAAATTAGACAGCCCGATCGGCGGAATGAACGTGAAATATATCATGGAAATTTATTAAAGCCCTTGCAAGCAAGGGAGGCCATATTTATAGCCCCAGGCGAAGTAGAGGATGATTTTGGCCCCGGTCTAGAGACCTCTAGCACTAGAGGCATTTCGATGGGGGAAAACGCACAAGCTTGGGAATGGTGTCTGGTGCACAGGGGGCGTGACCTGGACAGGGGGATAAGTAGAAGCTGCTGCTGGAGTAAGAAGAACAGAGAGACAGAGAGGAGCAGAAGAAAGCCACGGAGAGCAAAGTCAGACTAAAAAGAACCTGAGACTGCACTTAACTGGCTGTAGCACACACATCCTGAATTTTGAGGGAGACATAAGGTGCCTGAAAAAGTTAAGGGGGCACGGTAGTTACGCCTTGGATCTGAAGTGCAGCCTGTCACTCTTATACTGGCGGATATATGTATTGACCATTCTGAAGCAGACAGAAAGCAAACTGGTGGAAGTTTAAATGATCTACCACTTTGATCTTTGGAAAATAGGCACAGATTCTTAGAGTATTATATATTCCGCCAAAAAAAGAGCCAGAATAACAAATGAACAAAACTAGCCGCTAGATTCTCGCCATGTTTTCTGCAGCTTTAGCGTCTATCACTATCCTCCAGCGGGCCTCTTTTGAAAATAACCCCCTTTCTTTCTTGTGGATAACTTACCTAATGTCTGGAAGTTAAGAGCTACCAACTGACAACCAGCATTCCAGAAAACTTGAGGCATGTAGTTTGAGGAATCAACTCTGGTTCCTTTGGGATAGATGCGGCTCAGCTGTAATTTGTTATACCTGTAGAATATGTGCTAAGGAAAGGCACAAAACAAATTATTTACTGCCAAAGACTACAATAGTGTTATTAATAGTAATTTTTAATTATAATGTGTCCATTTAAAATAAAAAAAGTAATAAGCATCACATATTTTTTTGTAGGTTAAAGACATTTTTGTAAGCGGACGTTTTGCGTTTCTTAATTTCCCTTCAGATTGAGATTTAGTTATCTGAATTCCAGACAACTGCAGATAAACTATAACAGATATCGTAGTACACTATAAAAGAGCTAACAAGCATTAGCATCCACCATGCGATCTTTGGAAAAAATGCACAATTTTGACAGAAAAACATAGATATGCATTTTCATTTAAAATTTAAATGAATACTGTTTAATTCAACTGAATATTAGAAAAAGGATACTCCACAAATTCCACAGGTGATTTTGTAAGTTGTTCCAAACCTTTTGTTTCCACAAATGATGACATTTCAAAACTTCTGTTAACTTCTACAAAACAAAATAACAATGTTTTATTAGGCATGTAATTCATTTTAAATAACAGTACAATACATAGGTAATAATTACACTCTGGGTCATTTTAAATAACAGCACAATACATAGGTAATAATTACACTCTGGGTCAGTGTTGTTAAAATAGTTTTGACTCAGATGCCCTGTACTGCAGGCTAATATTGTACGTTGTTTAAAATCACCCCTTTGGATAATACATGTTCTATGCATTGTCTTCTGTTTTACCAGTCTGTTTCAAATTTGCAAAACTACAAAATATTTGTGTTGGCTACACAGATGTTTTACCAGTATGTGAGCGTGCACTGATATTAAGATATTAGTTATGATATTCTGTGAGTAAAATACAAGCTAATACAGGATGTTCTATATTGATTTGGAAAAATAGCGATTAAAAAATGTTGTATACAATTAAGTCAGCGCTATGTTTCCATCAACAAAACAAACACATTTCTAGTAAAACTGCACATAAAAATCTTATCGTACGAAAACAGGTTTCCATCAAATTGGATTCTAGCGAACAAACAGCTGTATGTTATGATGTCACAAGTTTAAAAAATGGTTATCACATTAATGTTCTTGATCCTAACAAAATTTAAATAAAAGTTTGATGCATTTCCATCCATTATTTTCTATTCGCTTGCTAGACTAGCATATAAACTGTAGTGAATAACCAACCTCGCTGAGCATTTTGGTTATATAACATGACTGTCCTGACCCCTGCATATGATGTGTTATTTAAGTTTAAGTTGAAGTACCATAACTGCTCTGTCCAGTGCTCCCCAAGCAAGTTTTTTTGATATTACAAAAAAACATTGGTGATTCAAGAATCATTCTTTTTGATAATTATGGGTGGCAATTACAGCTGTGGAAAAAGTTTAGCAGCATTTGCGTCACAAAGTCAAATGAAACCTGCTAAATAATGTTACTTTAACATATTGAATTATATACCACTTTGTAGTTGTCCATATACGATAAAATGACAATTAACATGAGATACTGTACAACTATTATGGCCTACAGTAAACTTTTGCGATACAATTTTGTAGTTTCTTTGATTAAATGGGGTTAAATAAAAGATCTAAATTATATTCATGTAGCTTCTTTTTTTTTTAATTATGTCTCAATCCTAAAATTCTAGGCGATTCAAAACTTTTGGCCAAACCTGTAGATTTGATTGACCTATGATATGTGTAATTAAGTTTTAATTAAGTGCCCCCATCTGGGTAGAGATGTGCTGTGTTGACCACGTATGACTTAAATGAAAATGTATGCGCCAGCTCCAAAAAATGTGTTTGAAAAGTATTTCCATTGCATTTGTGCACATCATTTATCGTACAGGACACATTTTTATCAACCCCTATCGAACATTTTTTTTTTTGTTCATTCGCATGAATTAAATGAATTTCCCCTATTTCCATCACAGTTGTCCACTATTTTTATACCCATGAGTTTAGCGCATAAAAAAGTCATAGGTATATTTGTGTAAACAAGCTTACTTTTGGCTGTCTCAAAGCACTCAAACTTTACTGGCTGAATGTAGTTGACAAGATTTGACATTTCTTCAGTGGCAAAGGCTTCACTCCCAGCTGTCCCCTAAAACATAAAGCAAAAACATCAACCATTAGTTTTTGCTGCAGAAGAAATAAGCTAACCACCAAAGTAGTGCTAACCAAGGCTTTTAAATAAATGTTCTTACCTTTTATTTCAATAGAAAAAATGTCACTGCCCCCCCCCCCCCCCCCTTTTTCTTCTGTTGAAGATTGCTTGCGCTTTAAATTTTAATTTGGAAAATGCAGCTATTTCAAAGAAAGCACTAGGTTAGTTGCTGATGTTTCCTTGGACCAACACTTCATGTGTTGCAGTTAAAAATCACAATGGTCTAGCTGCAGTCAGACCAGGCATGTTATCTATCATGTAGCATCTGAAATATCTGCAATTCTGAACACTTTAAAAACGTGTCAAATCAAAGGATTCTCCTCGCGAATGAAAAGGGAGACCAGTACTAATATTATTAAAGCTAATATGCAAAGTATCATTCATTTTAATGGTTAGCACTCTTTCAACCTTGTTTAACACTCTTTCAACCTTGTTTTTCTGCTCAAACATGTAGTTCCACAAACTTCCACCAGACAGCAGGCAAATACGTTGGAATAAGAAGAAAGAACAGTAGGAGCACTAATTTATTCCTCAAGTGCAAAATAATAATACATTTTATTGAAACAAAAATAAAGAATAACATATGGATGCTGTGGCTTGCTTACAATAAAAACATTTAACTTTTACAACCACCTACTTCTTCCATGGAGGATTTCTTACAGTCATCGTCGTCATCATCATCCTCTTCACTTTCTGCTTCTAGCTCCCCTGGAATTCAGATATGTATTGTTAAAAACAGACAACATATGAATCCAAAACAATTACTGTATTTCATTGAAAAATATATTTTGTAGTCTTTTGTTGTAAAGTCCAACAACTAGTCACACATTCTAGGTGTGTTCCTTTCCCCTGCTGGGGGATGTCACACTTAAAAATGTTGCATATACTATATATATAGAATCACTTGTCCATTTATAATGAAACTCTCTGAGGACTTTTTTTGAGTGTATCATAATCTGAGGGTATTGAGGCTGTCCTAACACCAGTCTGCATGTCGCACTTACATGCATGCTTCTGTGAAGTCTTGGATAAAACTTCCTACTGTATACTGCGATGACGAAAGGACAGTGCTTAATTCTCTCCTAATGAACGTATTATGATGCAAAGGGTGAAATTAATTTATCTTTCATCTTTGTTCACAGTTCAGAGGGGTTAATTGCGAAACTGATCAGAAGCTGGACAATAAAATAAAAATGCAGTGACATTATGTTTTGTTTTTTGCTTTTACCTTTTAATGGTGCACCGTATAACCTTCATAAAATGCACCCAAGGACTTAACACCAGTTTTGAGTTTTGATGTGTAAGATTGAATATGATTTTATAATTTGTATATTATAATTTAATCAATTCATGTTTGTTTCACATATTTGCAGTGTAATGCAAAAGAGGATCATCACAAAAAAAGTAATGATTTGTGCAAAACTTGCAGTTAGATACATTGAATAAATGATTCTTAAATGGGAATGTTTATTGAGCAGTTATATTAAGAGTACTTTGTACAGACCAGAAATTAATGTTAAAAAATGTGATGTAGATGTAATTCTTTATTCTCACTTTCCCTATCTTTATTTATGTTTCTTGTCACTTCAATTGAGTCATTTTTTTATCACGAAATTAAACTTATTTTTCCCCCAGCACAGGCTGTCTGTCGATGAATTGAATTGTTAATTTAAAGACAAAGCTATCCTTCTAGTCAAAGAAATCAAATCATCTTCCAGCATGCACTTTTTTCTAAAATGAATTTCATGTTGTTTTGCAGTTTTTAGAAATGATATATTACAAGTTTATGAGCTGTGTGTATAGTGTCTTGCATTATTAGGAGATCATTTTGGGCAGTCTGAGTGAGAAGTTTCGTTTATAAAAAGAGACGCCCTATACACAACATTAACAACATATTATCGACTACAAAACATTGTTTTTTTTTGTTTGCTTTTTTACTATAATTCTCATATGTTCTATGCACGAGATGACATTTATACACAACTGCCAAATGCCAAATCGTTGATTTTGATTGTTTGATTTTTTATATGAGATTTAGAATTGTGTATATACTTTATCTGTTACCGTCATTCAGACAAGCGAGGCATTTAACTAAATAATAAAAAAATTTCAGGGTTTTGGCGAAATGTGTTACAACAGAATCTTTTTCAAGTACTAAATTACTGGAGAATACCCAGTTCCTAATCAAGGAGGGCTTCAGGCAACAAACAGTGAATATGCTTACCACGACAGAGTGGGACGTTCTCGATCTTGTCTTACTCAATAAACATTGTACTATTTGTCAAAATATGTCAAAATCCAGGGACAAATTGAAGAATAACCACCTCACAAAAGTGCACTTCCTGGTCTTCTGTAATCGTGTTTTAAATCTCGTGCAAATAGTTATGATACAACATGAAAAAAATAAAAATAAAATAATAAAGATCCCAACCAGGGAAAGGGCATGAAGCTGTATGAGGGCATTGCGAGGCTGGTCAAAAGCACATTCTCAAAACCACTGGAATCTCAACAGCAAGCTAAACTCCCAATGTAACTCAATCTATAAAGCCTCTGCTTGCGGTTTCTAAGATCACGGCATCGAATCCCATTGTTTGAAAGTATTTTAATATTCTCTTAACACTTATAGTAAATACAGTTATTCTTTGAACATTGAATTGGTTTGGAATTAAGAACTGCACATCTTTTACCAGAGATATTTGTTTTGACTTCATATTAGAGTAAAGTTATTGATGCTGCAGATGCTAGGTACTAAAACAAAATAGAAATAGAATTAGTAGTACTGCTAGTTTCTTGGTATAACTTTACCACAGCACATTAACAAACCTATTTTGTGCTATAAGGGAATCTTACCGGAAATATTTAATAATGAATTACATTGAACCATCCTTGGAGCAGGATGACACACAGAACAAATCCGGTTACTGTTGTAAACCCAGATGACCACGATTAGGTAAATAAGTCAAATTGGAACGTTTCTGTAATAGCATTCAAAAATGTTACAAAGTTTTTATAAACACACTTTTTTATCACAGTACGGTTGACTTCCTGAATATTAGCATAGCCCCTCCTTAACTGCCTTAATTACCTGAGTTTTTTTTTTTTAATTGAGGATAGAATTTTTATCATTGACCTTACTATACAAGTCTTGCGCCACCACCTTATCTTGTAATACATGAGCCTCATGCCACCACTGTGTATAATAAGACTGCAAGATTTATCCAAAAATGATTGTTCAATGTGTATATGATAATATTTTGACTCATATGAATAATTATTGGTATGAACCTAGGTGTTTCAGAGTTCCCATCATTCCTTGGTAAAATGTTCCTGTCTATTTTCAGCTTCAAGAAAGATAATGATATATAGATGTACACATATCAATTTTAATGTACATAAATACATATATGCATATAACTCATGCTGTTCTTATATAGCACACTATATTGCTCACAAAAAGATAAGCATAATCAAAAGGGTACAAGTGAAAATCAAATTTAATCTGTAATTTGTAGTGAATTCATTGAAAGGGATATTTAATCTGTATTTTACATTTAATCTCAATGGAGTTGGATTCAAATTCGCCTAACAATAACAGTCAATATGGGGATGGGGGGAGGGGGTTGCATCATTTTTCACACATCAGTTAATAGCAGATTGGGCCCCCTCTAGCAGCAGTGCAGGTAGTCAGACGACGACACATACTTCTGATAAGCTTACCGATGTCTTCCTGGGAATGTGATTCCACTCTTCCTGCAGCAACAAGGCCAGCTCTTGGATGTTGCTGGGGGGTAAGGCCAGGCTTGCAGACATCTATCCAGTGTCTCCCAGTAGGGTTTAGGTCACGGGAAATCGAAGGCCATGGTAAACCATTAGATTTGGTGCCGCTGAAGGAAATCAGTTGCTACCCGAGCCCAATGTGGTCTAGCGTTGTAGTCCATGAAATGAAACCACATCCATGCAGCTGCACAAATGGGACAGCTACTGGTCTGATGATGTTGTCAAGGTAGGCTTGTCGTGTGACTCTCCCTTCCAGGAAGTGCAGCTCAGTTTAACCTGTTGTGGTGATTCCAGCCCACACTAACTGACCTTCATCCACACCTATCATGGGGTACCTTGTTGCTCTCAGCATGACGTTCTCCGTGAGGATGCCAAACATGTGTCCTCCCATCTTTTAAGTGCAGGTGAAACTTTGATTCATCAGACCACAAGACATTGGTCCAATTTGCTACTCTCCATCCTAGATGGTCATGGCACCATTGAAGTCGAGCCTGACAATGGTGGTTCTTCAACAGAAGTGGAATGTAGGGGTGTTGGTCATACAAACCAGGCGATTTCTGCTTGTCTCGGTCGATACGCTGTAGCCAGCATCTTGATGGAGTTGAGTTGTATTTCTAGTGCAATTTCTCAAGGCTGTCTTCCATTGGTCACTTTTGGCCACCCACTTCAAGGTCTATCGTTTGTCTGACCAGTCTGTCTGTACTTGACCCATGATCTCCTAACCTAAGACTGCACAAAACCCAACACCTGTGCAACAACAGCTTGCCTTGTGCCCATTTCCAACATGGCAATCACTGGCATTTGATCATCTCCTGAGAGTCTCCTACATCTTTTGATTTGTGGTGTCAAACAGGAGTGAACAGTCCTTTCATACAGTTACACTAAATGTAATCATTCAATGACGTGCAGGTGCAGTTACCTTACACAGGAAACTGAAGTTCTGTTTTAGGTAAGCCGATCATGATTGCAAGGGCAGTGACTTTGTTGCAAGGACAATACAAAAAATTGCAGGCACTTGCAGGCACTGCAGGTTTTTATTTGAATACTTGAGAATACAAGAAAATGTAACATGCTTAACGTTTGTGAGCAGTATACTATATCATTGATCTTAGCATTTTCTCATTTAAATAACCAATTAAAGATTTCTGAAAAATTATATAATTTTTCCACTCAAAAATTGATGGTCCCTCTATTTTTTCCTATGTTTAAGTATTATTTTGTTTATATCTAGAGATGCTTGTGCTGCTATAGTATATAGTAGTGTGCTATATGCCTTAATATCAGAAAACTTGTTCCCATAGCGACGTACCAAAAGGAATGAACAATACTTCCATCATCAATTTGACAAAAACTTGCTTGAAATGTATTCATTTTGATTTTGTGTAATAAAAGATAATTATCTGAAATTTTCATTATAATATTATATTGACAATATGTGTGTTTCATTCCCATTCTGTGAAGTAGCTGGGATCCATATATGTGCACAATCCAGATGTTCAACAAACCTATAGATTTCCTCCCTTGAAGTTTGGGATCATTTCCGTCTTGTACCGCGTGCTGTAGATCAGGAGTTTCAGGGTTAGTTGAACCTGTAAGAGAAACAATGTACATGGTAGTTTTCAAGTTCCTTGCTATTTTTTCTATGCAGTTATTATGCTATCCTAAAAAACAAAGCTTTTGACTATACTTACTATATCTGGAATGTGCCATGCTTTTCTGTGCTGTAACATGATTTGCACTATGCTTTTACTATGTTTTACTCCTGCTTTAACCACTGCAGTACATTTTTATAAGGGTGTGACTGTATTATAAAATGATTAATGTGGAAGTAGTCTGTAAAACTAATTTGTTTTTATTCAAACACAAAAGGACCAACAGGGGGCACTAAAGCATAAAAAAGAGAAATTTAGATCAATGGTAAGTCACAAAGCATGCAATTATGTTTTTATTTATACATACTTGTTCAGCTTGATAGTCAGCTAAAATAAGTGTGGCCATTTCACAGGAAATAAATTGTGAGTGCAGGATCAACCTTAGCTTTTGAAATAACGGTGCTGCTACCCCTTCATCAGCATGAAATCCGTGCAAATGCACCCGAGCATGTTTAAAATGAACTCATTACTCTTTGAAGATCTCGGGATATCCTTACGTGTGATTACACTTTAAATCGGCTACTTATATTTTGATAGCAAGAACATCCTTTTCAGACAAGGCTACCCCTAATGTGAAGCCCCTGTTGACTTGTATAATCAGTGACTGAGAGAGACAACAGGCAATGCAGAGTAAATGTGTCCACATCTACAGGACTTTGACACTTTGATAATGGCGCTATTTGGATTTGATTCTTTTTTTTTTTTCAAGGCTGTCTTTCTTTTCTTATTTTGTTATGTATGCAAGTTCACTTTGACGGCGTTTACATGGGCAACTCATAACAGTTGTCCTCATGATTTTTTGGCTGTACTTCTTAGGAATTGCGTTTCCATATAGTTATGATTTAGGATGACAAATCTGTCCGTGACAATGCAAATTACTGATAAAAACATTTAACAAGAGAAATTAATTCATGTGTTCCTGCGTACATTCTGAATTACGTCGCGCATTAGCTACTTGTTTGTCTGCTTACCTTTACAACACACACACAATTATATAAAATATAATTTCTACAAGTTTTACTACTTAGAATTTAGATTTGTGTGTGTGTGTGTGTGTGTGTGTGTGTGTGTGTGTGTGTGTTTGAGGAACATCTAAAAGTTACATTTCATTAACACTAGAACCACCTTTTACAATACTTGTTTATATTTTCAATATAACCTACAATATTCAATTTGTGTAATACATATATAAGCCTGTTGTTATCTTTACTGGACCAGGCAGCCATCAACTACTTTGTTTTATACAAGGTAGGATAGATTTCATCTTGAAGCTAGCCACAGCTCTTCAGCAGAAACATTTCGATTACAAAACTGGAAAACCGCAGCCAGGCTGCTGCAGCTCAATCAGGATTCTGTGCTCCAAGTGACACAAAGGCAAGATAAATCAGATTACCTTCATTTTAGATTGAAAAACTGCTTTTGTTTTTACAGTTCTGTATGTGCATATACATGTTTACACACTAGTTTCTTCTGAAATGTTTATTTTATAATAGTTTTTAATTTTTTTAAGTAGTGCTTTATATGTGGTAAGTTAGAAAATAAACCCTTGTTTAATTGTTCATTTAATACGGCGTTTTGGCTGTGCAGATGTTTGATATGATATGCTTGAATAAAACTTTTGAGTTGTATCCGATAGTTTGTCTTTCATTTTGATATTGATGGTGTTTAAAATGTACCAGCGGTTGTAGGTATGAGTATAACAGCAGTGGTTCTAGTGTTGAAGTAGTCCATAAATGTACTGTGTGTGTGTGTGTGTGCTGGGGGGGTGGGGGGTCTATGTTTTGTACGGCCTTTCTGCTGGAGATTACGTGATATTAAAAAATGTTATCCTCGTGAGCCACAAGCATGTTTCCCGCTCTGGTTCACATAGATTTTTACAGCTGTTTTTATCGTGAGAAAGCGACAACCCCTGCCCTTAAAGTCACGCTGACCAAAGGACATACGTTTGCTGTTTTGCGTGACATCGGATTTACGTGACAACGTCATAGAGTCAAGACACTGGAGTCGATTTTCATGTGCATGTAAACCCAGCCTTTGTTCACAGTTGGTGTTTTTTTTTTTTTTTGGACTAAAAGACTAAAGATGCTTTTTAATGTGAATTTTTAAATGCAATATATTTTTTAATTTTGTAGTTTATATTTGTGTTTGTGGCATTTTTAAGGCATTTACAGTTGATAGCACAGTTTTATTTTATAAATAAATAAAACATTTAAAAAATGATGAGCAGTTCAAAACAATATGTATTAAATACAGAACTGTTTAAATAATATAGACCAGTTTTGTATTATTTATAAGTTAATTGTGTTTTTGTATGCGGTGTGAATTTGGACCCCTTTCCTTCTACTGTGTGAGCTCAATATTGGAGCTGAAGAAGGGTTAATCAAAGAAAATAATAATATGCAACTAATAGCCTAAACTTTCAACCTTTTGGCTATAGAAGGATGTACAGCTGCATTGTTTCATTTACTTGACATTCATGCTCAGAATGATGTCAAAGTCCCTGCAACATTTAACCCATTGTGTTCTATTCTTCTTGACATCGTTTGAGCAGGCCAGATTGCTTTGTTTTCCTCGCTTTATTTCCACTCTGATGAATGCCATTTAACTCTAGATTCCCTATGCATTATTATTATTGTTATTGTTATTATTATTATTATTATTATTATTATTATTATTATTATTATTATTATTATTATTATTATCTTATTAATGATCATTGTGCAACAAGTGTAAGGATTCCATCTGAGGCCACAGGCCTTGAAGTGGTGCTACACAGCAAGTGAATTTATAGTGTCATCTACAGTTGGACAAATGGATACATGGGATTCTGGTCATTTAAAGTCTAGAAAAAATAAATACTTATAGGATAATGATAAGGCATGCTAAAACAGTAATACGATGTTTTTTTTTTAAAGCCTGGTTATTACCTCATACATGTGTTTGTAGAAGAAACATCATCACTGCCACCTGACATTTATTATTACAATATACTGGTTAGCTGCTTCATGCTCCTTCACACTACAGACACAGCACCTCTCACCTGCACTCGGAGATGATTGTTCGCATACACTCGATGTGTCACTGCACGTGTTTGAGGCTTGTTCTGAGAGCTTCTTTTTAGTACTCCCATCAGAGGACTTATGTGATTTCTTTTTGTTTTTGATAAGAATTTTACCAATCAGTTCATGAGGGCTTGGTAAGGGCACGCCGGCTTCAAGCTAGGGCACAACAACAAAGAAAAACAGCAGGAATTTAAATTGCTTCATACATACATTTTGAATAAGATGTTTTAAGATTTGTGGTGGACAGTCTTTTATTCATAGTATTGACACCGAAACTTACAAAACAAAAAGCTAAAATGGGTTTACATGGGTTTTGTTTTCATTATTTGTTTGTTTGTTTTTCTACATGGAGCTTTTGCACATTATTCTGATATTTAGGGCATCTTTGACATGGAGGGCTAGCTTCTACCTCTCCATATCGCATTTCAGCAGTTCAGTAAACAGAAATGCTAATAAATCTTACACTTTGAATTGCATTTTTTTTGTGCAAGCTGTAGAGTTTTTAAATCTACAGCAAAATCTCATTATAATTAGATTTTGCAAATCTGTGTAATGCTACAGATCAAAGGTGAAACAGTCAGTTCAAAATGTACATTAAAGCATACTATGCAGCTCAGTGGTACTGTATGATATTGCTTTATTTTTAATTAGCCAGATCACTGAATCACACAGAAGTCAATTATTTTTATTGCCGCCCACAGCTACATACACTTATACTTTAAAACCAGACAAAAATCTATCAGCTTGTTACACATCTTTAAAACACTGCTGATGTAATCAGCGTAGCAGGTAGACTGAACATTTAAAGTGAGCCTGTTAATATTACAGTACATAAATGGAGATCACCTCTCTACAGTAAATGTAATTTCTGTCCCAAACTGTACATTCTAATATAAAATGGTCTCTTGTTTTAAATAAGCTCTTATCTTACTTTATTTTGTTATGCTATTGAACATAGTATACAAAGCACATTACAAAGGCATCTTTATATTTCATTTACTATCAGAGGAAAGTACTTTAAAAATAATTGTATACATTGATTTTAATACCCAGTAGTTGCCAAATGGTCCCCCATAAGCTGCTAAAAACACAAGGGGTCAGAAGGTTTTTTCACTAATGGCATAAATTGGAGGAAACCCTAGAAGAGTAATCCTGCTAAGAGCAGCTCGACTCCTCTAACTGATTAATGGGTTTCTAAAAAGTATTGATAAATGAAAATAAACTGTAACATAGTGGCAATATGTTTACTCACAGGAAATTTTTCTAATGGATCTGTAAGCAATGCGTCCCCAAATATTCCTCTGCAGTACTCTGCCATTTTGGCTTGTTGCTTGGGTCTAGAACATGTGATGAAAAGACAGGACAGCAAACATAGTTTTAACATGAAAGTACCTTAAGAAGAGAACAGCAAACATAGTTTTAACATGAAAGTACCTTAAGAAGATATTATAGTGCTGACATGGATTGAATACAATTAAAGTGAAATGTATGTGTTGGCCTATGTTTAATTCTGTCATCAGTGGATTCTGTCAGGCACTATAAATAACTAATCTATAGAATTAGTAATTTTCATTAGGGACACCTAGCAACATCACACTCTACAAATGAAGGGAATCAGTTAATAAAGTAATTGCTTTTATTGCATGGAATTCATCCATTAAAAATTCTACCTAGTTTGGAATCTAAATATATTACACTTTGTAATATAATCTTCCACAAGACTTAAATTATATATTTTATTATTACTTTTTTTGTTAGCTATATTAACTATTCAGATTTGATTTGAATTTGAATTTACAGCAATAAAAGGTCCTTAATTGATTGAGACTGTGAGATACTTCAATTACCATAACAAAAAAAAAAAAGGAATTCAACATTATATAATTCTGTGGAAGAATATCTTAGCACTGCAAACACAGAGAAGAGCCTTGTAAGAGAAAACCAACAAAGAAACAAATATAGCAGGTGCTGTACTTACGAATCCACATGGTTTTCAAAAGACAGGATAACCGGATATGGAGAGGTCTTGAACGCACACTCAGATATAGCCTCAATTACTTCCTAACAAAAAAGAAAATACATACATAGCAATTTAAAATAATGTATAGCGGATGCATGTCCTCTGCATTACAATGATATAGGCCACATTTTTAAAGTAATAAAAAAAAAAACACAACTTTTCAGGTACACCAATAAATCAAACTAAAAAAATCACACCAGTGCTGTAGGTTACATATTCGGTAAGGGGAATGTCACCTATGATAGAATTGTTTTTAAGCATGAAGTAAAATGGATATATGAAAAAATAAGTAGTGATTGTAAATTGGATGACTTTGAGCATAATGGGTGGGGTTAGCATGAGTACATTTTCTAAAGAACCTAAATATCTCCAACACAGGACAAAAGGGCCGGTGGTAGTGTTTGCTTGAGCTAAAGCTAAAGCCTTGGTTAGCAATCCCTTAATATCCACAAGTCCACTTAATTGCAAGCACTCCTTTTACATAAATAAACCATTGGTAACATCACCCAAAAACTGTGAACAATACACCAAATAAAGAAAAAAAAAACCTTTAGAAAACTACAAGACTTTAAGCACTTTAGATTGCTTGTTTAAAAGACAAGTGGCTAATATTTGATGACAATGAGAGTTAATCAAACAATGGGTTACAAGGTGTTAGTGTTTCATTTTGGAAATCATCAGAAAACAATCCCAGGATAAACCACGTTTACACAAAGGCCATAAACAATAAAACGGCTGCAGAATTTAGATTGCTTGTCCCCATCTAGAAACAGCTGACGAGTATGACCCTCTCTCTGACAGATTTCTGTTTCTGCCTGACAGTCTGTTGCTGTCAGGTCTTGAATCATAGACCTTGAGCAATGTGACTGTGAGAGATTTACTCTCAGCTTTTGTGTGATCTGAGGGCATCTGTATGCTGTTATATCAGGCAACAAGAAATGGGTCAATTGTGTTTTACTGTTTGAAAATTGAGAAATTGTGCCAGTATATTCTCTTCCCCAATAACAATTAAGCAATAGAACCTGATGAAGAGGGCGAGCCAAAGGTGAGGGCATTAACACAACGAGGCCTTACCAGATGATAAAGCCCTCTTATGAGAGTTATTTTGCTATTAGAAAAAGGCTGTGTTTTAAAAACATAACATTTGAGGTTTTTCTGTTTGTTGTCAAATTCTACATGTAGTCTGGTAGCCTTCAGGCTTCAGTATTCCAGTGGTGGACGACATCGCATAGTGGGTATTTCCCATAGACTAAATAATTACTCGGTACTAAAATAGAATCTTCTGCTTACATAGAGCTCTTCTTCAATTGAGGTACCTCGTACACAAAGTGAACATGGTTTGTGAAATCTTTGTTTTTAACTACCTCTTAAAAAAATCTAAAAACATGTAAAACAATAAAAGCACAGTTAACTTTTTTTTTTTTTTAATTAGGATTTGAGTGCATGTTTGTGTATTTGTATAAGTTTCAGTATTTAAGTTACTGTTAGGTCCTAAAATGTATTAGCAAATTTATTCACAGTGTGTTCAGAAAAATGTATGCAAAGCCTCCTGGCTTTGTTAGGGAAAACAGTGCACCGTGCCTGTGTTGTTATGATATTCTAAATAAAGTTACTGAAAGTAATCAGTCTGCATCCAGTTGTTTAATTTTTACAATGAGACTAGTTGCTATTGCTGTTGTGGTTACTGTACTGCTGCTGACAGCAAAGTCATTCTGAATTAATTATTTTTTCTACTTCATTTGCTATACTGTATTTAAATAGACAGATTGAACGTATAGGGCAGTGAGGAAGCAGACTTAGGTTGGGACCAAATCAAAACTCTGACAACCCGATAATCACACTTAAAAGTATATTTAATAGCGTTTTCTTTTTTTTTTGTAAGTATCTTATTTCTTCTACTCATAAAATTAAACACAGTTTTGTTAAGTGCAATTAGTGGGTTGTCAAAGTTTTGACTTCGTCCCAGCCCTAGTCTACACAACACCGAGACGGTGTGTACTAAAATTGAGATTTTCTTTCATCATGCAGGTAAAATACATAAATGAAGAATGTATTTAAGTATTTTCCGGTTAATTGATTTGGAACAGAGATTAACCACAGTTTAAACGATAACATTTGAAGACCTTTACCAGAGATTAGAGACCTCAAATTTACCAATCAAGTTAAAGGATCTGTATTGAATTTGACCAATGTGTGTAAGGTGTTCTTTACATTCAATAAACATCAATACAAATGATGCTCACTTGGGCATGTTACTTAAAAAAATGGCTGTAAAAAAAAAAAGAGAAGCAGCACCCCATGAGATCCATCTCAGTCAGGTTTTATAAGTAATCACAGTTTGTCTTTCATCAAGAAGCCTTTAACCAACACCCAACCCTCTTAAAGAGACCATTTCCATTGTTTTATATTGAAGACAAACCACATACTCATTAGTTGCACATTGCATTACAAACTTACTGTTGTATACTCTGTTATTACAAATGTGCTTCAATCAAAATATCTGGAATGGTTCAGAAAGGATGATGTTATTCACAAAGAGTTCAAATACATTGTGTGAGAAAGAAACAAGTTGATGCTTTGGCACATGTGTAAAAGGAAACTTTCAAAGGAAATCCGTACTGTAGTGCTCTAGATGGTCACCCCTGTCAATTGGATGTTACATTTCAGTGGATCTATCTAGTTTGAAAACACAATTGTAGACAGGATAAGGGAAAAGCACCATTTCCCTTTTTTTTTCCTGTTGAATGTCCACAACCAGGATTGTGCTTTCTGATTGTATATTACCAACTCTAATCCCAGAAGCTTGATCTGTTGTTTGCACATTTACCTTAAAAGATATGTCGGTTGTCATGGTGAATCCATGAGTAATTATTGGCTCCTCTTCCGCAGTCCGTCCTTTCCAGCAGTCCAGCTCCACACAGCGACAGCCTGACAAAAGCACTTGTCGATACATCTCCACTGAAGAATTACCAGCCAGCTGCCCAGCTGTGATAACACAATGAAAAATATGAGTGACACGAGAGACAAAGATAACTGCGATTTACCTGATTTAAGACAAGACAAAGAGAAAGAGAATATTTCAATATGGAATTACAGGTGTCTTTGCTTCAGAGGGTACAAACGTAAACAAAATATTGGATATTCAAATAATAATTAATAAAAAAAACAAATATCCTATTTATTTAAAACAGTTTACCATGAATACATGTTTTTTTTTTTTAAATGCTGCACCATATAGTTATTGTACCATTCTTTACTATGCTATTACCTAGGGTCACAACAGTTATGTTTTATCAAACCATTTTAAAATCTAAGTATTTATTATTTACACGTTAAAGTTATACAAAAAAATGATTTAAATAATGTTACTGTTTTTATTATGTTTTTATGGTAGCTGTTGTATGTCATGCGTGTGTTTGTAATCTCTTCAACTGATCAATTGATTATTCGATCACACTATTTTAAAGGTTGTTTTTTTTGGTTTATTAACTGTTAACAGACAGCTAATAAACATGTTAATGTACATTATTTATTTTCTGTTAACTGTTAGTTACTAATATATAATAGGCCAGCTAAAACTGCAAACACCAGAGCCCTATGGATGATCAATACCCAGTCGATCATATGCTTGAAATCGGTTCAAATTGTTACTGTATTAATGTTTAGCCAATTAAATCAGGTTTTTATTAACCTTAACCCTTAGCTGAAAATTAACAATGTTTGTTAACAGTTAATAAACTGAAAAAAAAACCCAGCCCTTAAAATAAAGCGTGACCGATTATTAGATGAATGTGTTTTGATCAAATTAGATGATACATTCTTGATAGATATTAAAACTTATTGTAATATTTTCTAGAATGTCCAGGGCTGATTTAATGTTTAGTGTCAGACAAAATGTATTACCAACAACTATTCATGTTCAGTATCATAATGTATATTTTATATTATTGTTTGAACTTTGTTACTGTGGTATTTGGTCTAAAGGTCCACCTCTGAATGCAGACATGAAATGCTTTTTTTTTATTTTTTTATTTTTTTAGCTTCACACACTTCGCTAAGTTGACATCAATAAGAACATGACCTGGAAGACAACACTGATTAATTATTGAGCTTGTTAACCACTTATCTGGAACAGGGGCTCTATATTTGCATACCCCAACCAATCAGTTAAATAATTCATAAAATGCCATGTGTAGCAATGGGACATTCACTTTTTTTAAGTGTACATAAATGCCATCTACAATATGCCCTGTAATCTGTGCCTTATTTTAAATGATTTGACCATTTAGCCCTGCAATATAGTAATAAGATATTTTTGAGAAAAAAAAAACAGAGGTTGCTCAGATGAGTATAACACTAAAACATTTTAAAATGTTTTTAAATAATAAGCATATTTTGTACTTTTTCAAATGCTTTGAATTCTCCAAACCTCAACACCACTACGGGAGGCGGCTGGATTTTTTACCTTTAAAATCCATAACAGCTACCGTCATTGACTTTACACTTTAAAAATACATTTCTGTTAGCATTCTCACATTAAAAAGACACGAGTCACAGTTACGTAGGGGAGAGACGTGTTGGAAAGTGATCTAATGCAATGGCTCCAAACTTCTGCACAATAAACAATACTGTAACACTTTCTGCACTGCTGCTTTTCTATTTCTGCACAGGCATACTAAATATATACACTACTCCCTTAACCGAATATTGAGTTAAATTTAGAAGCGTACCCCTTTGGCTTTGTAATTATTACTGTTTTCAGAATAATGATCTAATCCTTTAAAGCTATGCAGTAGCTGACTGGCACTATCATGGGTAATCTTTTCTGTAGTTGTTCTGCAAATTGACAGATGTCTTCATTCCTTCAGTGCTGCATCCTTTCATGAACATAAAATACTCTACAGAAACTGACAGCTTACTCAAAAATGGACACAGCAACAGCAGCAGGTATCCATCAAAATATAATGAAATCATGTCAAGACAGCTTTGGTTTTAAAGCAAACTGCAGATACTAATCAGCTCTATTCTGATTAAATGAGTACAACTGCAAACCACCAGTTTAAGTCAATCACATCTGTGCTGCAGGGAGTGGCTTCTCCAAAAGTGTGATTCTGATTAAATTAAAAACCCAGCGCAAGCGCGTTTTAGTGGCGCACTGACAGCGCCCAGCCAATCAATGCTTTATTTCATGGCATTGACATTACTGCATGTAAAGTGTAAAATACTTACTACCCGTCCTGATCTGTCTACCAGTAGCAGCAGCTCATTCATTTTCTAGTGGGACATGAAGTGTTGCATCATGTTCCCTCTGAGCTTGTAATGTACTGGAGTTCAAATATAACCAGTGCTTTAATTCTCATGGAATATTTTGGATACCAACCTAATGAGTAATGTTTCTATTGTCTTGTATGTCAGTATTGATATTATACATGTTTAGCTTTCAGCTTTGGGGAACCACTCATGTAGAAGGCACATTTATGCCAGCAATAATTTGGTCATATGTTGTCCATATGCAAAAGAACATTTTGCCATGCACCTCTTCCAGCTGGTCTGTTCCTCTGTAACAGGCTTTGAGGTCCTCTCCACCAAATCAAAGAAAGCCCTGCTCTTACCTGAGAGGTAGGTATTGTGTGAGGAGTTGATAAAGTAGTGAGATAAAGGCAGTGTCATGTCCTCACTCTGGTCTAGTTTCTCAGGAGGGATAACTCCATTTTCTTCTCCATTCAAATACCGCATGAATCCTTCTTCTGATATCTGGCCTAAAGAAAAAAAAAAAGAAGAATGTGAATTGTGTTAGTTAATTGTATTTTATTAAATGGCTAACAAATTCATTTGTAAACATGGGGCTCATATATGCTGCTTGATTACCGTCTCTGGGGCTACTTAAAGTCTGCTGTGTATAATGACTGCTCAAGGACTCTTGAGAAACTGAAGGCAAACATAAGGACTGAATGTGCAAAACTTACTCCAGGCATAACGGACCATTTCAATGAGTGGATCAGCATATGCTAACAACAATAAAACTGTGCTCTTAGCGGTAATTTGCAATTGTAGAGGGCACAGCAAACCATCAAGCATAAAGTAACATTTTCACTTACGCCTGGGGGTCTGAATACAGCATACCGGCGCTGGATCTCGTTCGTCTCCGGGTACAAGTTGTCGCTTACGGCAATACAATCGTCAAAGTGTCCTGTTTTAATAAGGTTATGGTCGCTAGCAGCATATGCAGGCAAAAGTAAATCCAACAGATTAGAAAGGTGTTTCAAATAAAAGTGGTATTTGCAACTACAACTCCGGCGGCCAGTAAGTGGCAAGCGCTTGATGTAACATGAATTGCTGAATAAAAGAAGCCAAATGATGTTGATAAGGACAAGTGTCTGTTACATATATATATATATATATATATAAGATATATATATATATAATATCATTATATATAATATATATATATATATCTATAATATATCTATAGTGTGTATATATACTCTGTGTGTGTTCCTCATGTTTAATATGCTGTTTCTACACCTGGTTAAAATATACAGCCCCCATACATTCCTTACTAGTGTGTTAAAAGGGATGTACATTCATTAAGATTGTGCAACAAGCAATTTACAATATATTTGTGTATGTATTTGCAATAATTAGTGTGATCTAATTTTAGTTATAATAACAAGAAGTTTAGCAGTCTGTGTGCTGTAGTGTGGCCAAGAAACCATAGCCAAATGGATAATGACAAATCCTTTTTGTACAAACCGGAAATTGCCTCCCTAGTGTAACTCCCTTAGTGTTGTTCACTTCAGTTTAGAACAATGCACAGATGAACAGCTGTTGTGATCTGAATGGTGTGACATTATAAAAACGTATTTAATCTCAATGATCATCAAAATATTTTTCTGACTGTAATGATGCAGCTTCTGCTGTTCATCAACATCATTCGAGCTTTATAGATACAGTGTTTGTCAATCTTCTGCAAAAGAGCATTTGCAGCTCCTCTGTAACTCCTTTGTCTGTTTTCTTACCTACTGCATTACTGAGATACCAAAAAGGCCCTCACTGCACAGCCTGTTCGAGTTTCAGTTACAGTAGTGTCTTAAGTGTCTTAGCAGTCATTTTCTATATATTTTAGTGTACTGCCTTTTCATTTATTTAGTATTTCTTAATTTAGCACTACTGAATGTTCTATAGTTAAGGGTAAAAATTAAGTTGAATTACATAGCTAACAGCCCACTGGTGTTGCACCAAATTGGAAGCCCTGAAATCCTTTAGTTTACAGTAGAACTGATTTAAAGAAAAATACTGATAGAATGGTTGGGGGGGGGGGTGGGGGGGTTGTATTGTTGTTAAATGTGGTAGTGAAGGATGCCCAGCCTATACATAGTTATTCTTTTGTTTAATCCCTCGTGACGTGTTTATTTTGTTCCTGTTTTTGTTAAGTAAATGTGCACATACGTGCTTAAACTGCAGCTTTCTGTCTCTTCTGGGTCTCTTTCCTGCCAGTGACAGCATGGGATGTGACGCTACTCTGTCACAAATACTTTGAAGCATGTTGAAATAAAATGAATTGTATGCTGCCATGATGCCAAATGATGCAAAAGAACAACTTTGTAACCCGACCTGGTAACTCTTTCTTTGAAATAAACATGACAAAGCATCCAGGACATCTTCATAAAGGGTAAAAAACACTGTACATAAGTCTGTATAATTAAAACAGCACAAAACGAGTGTTGGCATTCTCAGTTGCTGCCCTCCAAACTTATACTTATTTTTGCAAAATAGGCTTCATTGTCCTCATAGGCTTCATCGTCCTAGTTTATAAATTAAAATAAGTACACAGGTAATGTTAACTGCCAACTTGTTCCAACAAGGTTTATCCAAATGTTTTCTATTCATCTGCTGGTTGAATTTGGATGCAACAGGGCATTAACCAACCAAGCAATAAAAAGCAAATCTAAAACATATATTCTAGCCTACAGTCTAACTCCACATAGCCATTTCGTATTAGACAAATCATGTACATGTACTGTAGCTTTGGAAACTAACAGCAAGGCTCTGAAATCAAGGTTAATTGTTTTAAAGCTGTCATCTGCTTTTTACATAATTGATCATGTGAAACTTTTAGAAACTGTCTACTTATTGCATACAGTTCTTGTCATACAAGTCTGATTTCCATTGGGGGTACTCAGTCAGTGTTGGATAATTTATTAGTGGGTCCTCCTTAAGGATCTGTTTTCATGCCTTCCTATTTATTATCTCTGTGAAGACTTTTAGAGCAGTTCATTGAATTGCAATGGATTCAATGCAACACTTACAGTGGCAAAAAATGTGATCTCTTTTCAGAACATAGTACTGTAATTTAACCTTCTAAAACCTTAGGTGTGCTCTAAATTAATTTACACTCAGTTATGATTAAATAATGCTGATGAGATCTCTTTCACAAATGTGTGTGTTTTATAATCGTTTGTTGACATTAATCTAGATTAACTGAAATTGTTAAAATGTATTTGGGATCACCAGCAGCTCTTTGAAACTATCCATGCCATTCCTGGAAATCAAAAAAAAAAAAGAGCTGCTGAGGCAACTAAAAAGCAGTTTCAGAATATTGAGGCTTGTCCATTAAAACTCAGCATTGCTCCTACTTCTAGACAATCCAGACACATAATACAGAAAGTTGGCTTAAGTGACAGGGATGGCTTTATGGTGACATCAGGCCAGAAGCAGGCACAATAACAAAGGCAGTACTGTGGTGCAATGGCGCTTGCACCATTTATTTAAACAACAAAAATAAAATAAAAAGGGCTCCCGAGTGGCACATCCAGTAAAGTCACTCTGTGTGAGTGCGGGATGTGCCCTATAGCCTGGACATCACCGGTCTGAGTCTGGGCTACTCCACAGAGCTGAGTTCTCAGGAGGCGGTGCACATTTGGCTGAGCGTTGCCGGGGGGTTGTGGGGCGTCTAGGTCAGCCAGGGTGTCCTCGGCTCACCGCGCACCAGCAACCCTTGTAGTCTTGCTGGGTGCCTGCGGGCTTGCCTGTTAGCTGCCTGGGTGCTGTGTTGTCCTCCTATGCTGTAGCTCCTGGACGGCTGCATGGTGAATCCGCAATGTGTAAAGAAGCGGTCGGCTGATGGCACACGCTTCGGAGGACAGCGTGCGTTCGTCTTCGCCGCTCCCGAGTCAGCGCAGGGGTATTATTTTCAAATTGGAAAATAAAAATAATTGGCCACGACTACATTTATTAAATAAATAAATAAATAAATAAATAAACAAACAAACAAACAAATAAATAAATAAATAACATGAAAGGTTTAACAAAAAAAAAACACACACTTGTTCATAGAGCAAAATAAAGGCTTAAACAAAACAAATCTCGAACACAAAACACAGGTCAGGCTGGGCAGATTGCTTTCACTGATCCTACGTTTATTTTAATATGTCTCTTTCTCCTCTCGTTTGCTCTCATTCCTCCTCTCGAACACCCCCCATGAGTGCAGAGACCTGCAGGCTTACATGCAGATGACCATCTCTCGATTAGCAATAAATTGAACGATTAATTACTAGGGAGATGGCCACCTTCTGCACAAGGTTTTTAATGTAGATGAGGCTTCACATCCACGTGGTAAAACAATAACAAAACAACACGGCTACGGCATTATATTTAAAAATACATAAATTATAATAAAACAAAACAGATACAAAATAATGCACACTAAACTCAGGGGTGGAGGGGTACCCCATTCTAAAATAAATAAACAATAAATTTCTAAATCATAATACAAAACAAAATACCTTTTACAGCAGGGCTTTGCCCTGGAACCTTTTCATGTGCAGAGCTCCTACCCCTGCACATCTAATTTAAAATTATTTAATTATATATTTCATAAAGTTACATTTATAGGATGTTAAGTTATTGTTACTCCTGGTCTAAAACATGTTATAGTTATCGGGCATTACCTGATAGATTGACCTTATTGGTTGTTAAGCTGCTTTGACGACCTGTGTCACAGTCAGTGATCTAGCAGATAAGGCCTGCAGCATCATGTTTTAATATCTGCCTGATTACGTATACATCCATAAGTTTCTGAAATGTGTGTAACTACCTGTACTGTGTAGCTATTCCAATGCTACTTATAAATACAGTAGTCTCCATGTATAAGAACACCTCCTAAGAGAACACTTCAGTTAAGAGAACAACCTCGTGGTGAAACAAATTTTTCTCATTGTAAACGCTCAGCCTAAAGGAACAGGAACTTCGCTTAAAAGAACACCTTTTTAGCACAGATAACGATGCGTTCACAACTGATACAGTACTGTTTTGTAACCTGATAACTCATCATCAAACTTACATTCAAATGGTTTCAGTCTTTTCAAAACGGACTTGTCATTAAGAGAGTGCCTTGAGGAATACTGATCTTACTCAATCTTTCCAGAACTGCTGTTATTTATCATTGCCTCGTCTTGCAGTCTGATTTCCACAAGTGCACTTCATCACTACAAAATGGCATGTAAACAAACAACAAAGCATTTCTCTTGCTACCATAAGTTGGAAATTGTTTGCGCTCTTGAAAAAAAAAACTGAATCTGACACAAGTCGTAGAGCAATTTGGTTGCTTCTCTGTTCTGTTAAATAATTTTGTATTGAATATTGCTCCTGTACATGTATGCATAATTAATCTAGAGCTGCTGCTGCATTTTTTAACTTGTGTAGGAGTGCTGTGTAATGTAGTTTGACAGTTAGACACACTTGTCTATTGCTTTTCTCTTACTTATTCTGTTCATTTCATAAGTTGATGCACTTGCCTCACGACAAGTAATATTATATATATATATATATATATAAGATTAATATTGTGTCTGCTGGTCAACTCCGTCTTGGAGACAATTAGGCTAACACAGGACTTTGCTTGCTTCCCGAAGGGTGTTCTCTTAGCCGGAGACTATTGTAACATGTTTTTTAACCTTTTGACTGCCAAGCAAAGAGAATGCCTGTGTAACAGTGCCACTTTTACAGACATCAAATATCCAGTTAGTGATATAATCTAGGAGAAAGCACTCCAGTGCAGTGATAACATATAAATTAGGCTGGGAAATCATGAAACTGTAGCAAATGGAGTTTCTGACACAGCACTCTCAAATCCTGATCGCTTACTCATATTTAACAAATTACAATGTAAGAACGGCGATTTGCAATATTTGTAATATATTGACACATAATATACTTTTTATCGCGTGTTCATATGACCTGTGCCAAAAAGTGTCAATGCCATTCCCATCCACATCATCCTTGTCATCGATCTTTCCACCACAAGAGTCAGTTCACTTCCAGTCTCAATGTCCCAATTCCCCAAGATCCATTCTCCCTTCATTACCTTACAGTTTCCAACACTATTAAATCCATTAAAACAGCAGGCCAAGGTGCCTGACTCACAAAAGCGGATATTTAGACACTTTTAAAGTCACGCCCATTCATCCCTCCCTCCACCACCTGTTCAGATTCTGTTGGGAGGGTAAATACAAATTTTGCCACCCAATTTACCTTCGGCTACTGCAGCAGCCCTGAAATACGACACCTTGTCCAAGCCCTCTGCTGGATCCTTCCAATCTCCTAGACAACTTTCTTCTTATATCCCCCCCTTTGGACCCCCCCGCTCAAGCAATCGCCAATCTGCGAACTCTGTTTTCTTCAGTGGGAGTCCCACTCTCTAAAGATAAAACCATCAGCCCTGCAACCCAACTAGAAATCCTCAGAATCACCCTGGACACCGTCAAATTCGAAGCCAGCCTCCCACTCGACAAACTGGAGTGCATTCATCAGCTCATTAACAATTTCCAAGTATCACAATTAATCTCTAAACGCAACCTGTTATCTCTCCTCGGCCACTTCAATTTCGCATTATTCCCCAAGGCAGAACATTCATATCTCGTCTTCTTGATCTTGCTTCAACAACAAAAAACCTGGTTCTACTGCACTTGGCCCCCCTAATTCAAAACTTATCTCCCCAACTCAAGTCCTCAGCTGTGTTTGAAATTTACCCCATCGTCCCGGCAACACATCTCTGGGAGCACTCTTGGCCCAGAAAATTGATATTATTTTTCAGTGACACATCGCACACATCGCACCGTGCACATCATCAATAAAGGCATTCTCCCCTCTCATCATGCAACTACTTTGCCATTTAGTTTGGATATCAGTTTCCCATAATTTGATCATCCAACCTCGCCATCTTCCAGGGATCTACAATAATGCAGGTGACACTTTATCTCGTCTTCAGGTAGCCAAGTTCCGCAGCCTGGTTCCAGCAGCAGTTCCACCCCCGTCCAAGTCCTGCTGTTCCAGCAGCTCATCTTCAATTAAAGCCAGCCCTCTTCAACCTCCTCCTATCGGCAAGAACCTATATGTTAGCAGCCATCTCTCCATCCACCCACTCCTCTTACACAACAGGCTGGGCAGCTTTCGCTACCTTCTGCACACAGAACAGGATATTCCCAACCCCTTTTAACGAAAACTGGATCATAGTTTTCCTAGTTCACGCTTGGGATACACTGCATTTATCTCCAACCTCTATAAAAACCTACATTTCAGGAATTCAATTCCACTTTTGCAGCATGTCCATCCCTTCGCCAACCATTCTCTCCATCCCAGTGGTACATCTGGCACTCCGAGGAATTACCAAGAGCTTTTTTTCGCAGCTCATGTGCTATATCTTGCGTCAAGAAAAAGGCTCTGTCTTACTTCCTCCCGGGATGTGGCCCTCATACTCTTGGTGCTTGAGTCCCATAACTAACAATTATTTTTGTTCTTTCAGATTCTATTTTCTTCCTTACGTCAAGGCTTCGTATGAGCCGTTCCGTCCTCTAAGGGTCGAACCTGGTCACCTACAGTGACTCTCCGAGAAGTCAGAGGATTATATTTTTAGGGACCTGTAGGCTGATAGGGTTAGCCTAGACTCCATAAGGGAAGGCTCTCTAAGTTGAAGTCTGGCCCGTACTTTTCTCTCTCCCCTGTTGAAGCCGAGCCGCCAATCCTAAATTGCAAAAACATTCCCTTCCTATTGTAGCCCTGGCTCCCACCCCGTGAAATTGAAACAATCTGTTTATGACATGTCCTCCTGTCACTGGCACTTAAGGAAAGAGGGTAAAATTACCACATTTCTTGCCATAGGTAACGAAAAAGTTAAAATAAAAAGATGCATATATATATTTGTGGTATTTATACTGATTTGAATTGGTTGTAAGAGCTTGCTACTAAGCTTTATACTGTATAAATAAGACATGAAGTGTTATTAAAGTTATACTAATTATTAATTAAAAATAAATGAAATGGAGTGGTTATAGCAGATTTACTCTATCACATCAGTTATTTATCTTAAGAAAGTTCATAAATACATGACGACATAATTGACAAAGAAACAATGCATATTTATTTTATAACGTATCCCATCAGACATGATGTAAGATAGACAAGCGTGGATATGGGTTAGACTATTTGTCGATTACTCATCAGGGGATCAAAGGCCCTGACTTAGATAAAGTATATGTTCTTGACATCATTATTTCATATCATTAATCTTCTTTACAATACTCATGCTGGGATAACTATATGACATCAACTGGAATGAGATGGGAAAACAATAACATGACATCTAAGTGTAACCTTTTGGCAAATATGCTATTTCAATTAGAATCTGTAAATCAAACAAAATAACCAAAAGGCATCCACAGTATTGTAACTGTATCATGCAGCAGCATTTTCAATTGCTACAATCCTCTGGTGTAAGTCCGCAAACTGTAGGTCAGCTGCTCTGGTTTGCTTTGTCTTTGAAAATGAAAATGAATATTGTTAATATACACAACTCGGCTGTTTAGAGGCAGTGCTCTGGTGAAAATGACTAGATCATTACATTTAAAATATGTGTTGCACTTACTAGAAACAAGCCAGACAGAAGGCATTCCTCTAGTGACGGATGTGTAATTATGCTCATTAATTTGGATTAAAACGCTCCTGTCCTCTATAGAATTTGAAACCACATGTTTTAAATCTGTACTTTATTCCTTAGAGTTATGCATGTGTCTTTCTGACAAAGTGAAGTAGCTCAGTATGGTAAGCTTGTAGCTCCTGAAAGGGGAATATCCCTTTTCAATAACTAACGTAATTAAATAGTGTGCCACATATGATACCATTATTTCATTAATTTAAGATACAATGACAAATGTTGCTTATACTGCAGTAAAACAATACAACTGTAAGACAGTATAGTATTTAAAGATGCTGAAAAAGACAATAAGATTGTTGTTTAGGGTGATGGGTTTAGGATACCGTAGGTGCTGAAGTATGAAAGGTAGGAATGGGAAAAGTTAAGAGTAGGTGTGAGCATTTCATAATATGGCTACATCTGCCAATTCAAAAGAAAGTTTGATAGCTTAAGAAAAGACAATCTTTTCTAGTGGGAGACTTGATGTTTAAGGTAGGTGGTGGGTGTATTTAATTTCAGAATTCTTCATGCTTTTGATTACAGACACAAAATCTGTTATTATCCCCACGCTTGGGGATTTAGTGGAGGTGGCATACATACATACATATGTACATATTTATGTCACGCTACAGTTTTGCATAGATTAGAGAAATGTTTGAAATGTGATAAGCTAAGGGCATTCTTTAGCACAAGGGAAGCTGTCTGTCAGTCTTACTACCTGTCTGTCTCACCTATATATTTACAACTATGTAGAGAATGACTTAGTCAGCAGTAATGGAATTTGCTAAGGACATTTGATAGCACAGGTAATGTATTTATTTACATTTTAGTTTTGTAGCTTTTTTCATTAGCTTTTTGAAGTAAAATAATTTATTATATAGTTAATCAATTTACTTTTATAGGCTTAATCTATTTTGTCTTATGTGACAGGGTAAAGGATAATACGGGTGAAGTTCGGCCTCCCGATAGGTGGTGGTGCTGTGCTCACTGACTCCTGATACCTTTCTCCAAGATGGAACAGACTTTAAATCTATGGTTGGGTTGTGGTGGCCATCTTGGGAAAGGCAAACGACACATATGCTTCGGTACTCTACTTATGGAATACAGCCATTATCTGATACACCTGTTACCAAGTAACAGGTGTATCACTGATTCAGTAGGTAGAGTTAGGAGTACATAAAAGTCATGTGTGGGTGTCATGAAGACGGCTGTAGTGGGTGACATCAGACCAGAACCAGGAACCAACACAGAATAGACAGAAATGTGGAGTTTGGTGAAGCTGAGCGCTTGGTTGCGCTCAGCATTTAATAACTGAACAAACAGAAAATAAAAGGTTGCAAGACAAACAAAAGACTGGACACGGCACTAGTATCCAAAACAAAGAGATGAAACAAAAACGGACTAACACTAAACAAACTGTGGACTAAACAGACAAACAAATACGGCAAGACAAGACAGATCTATTTATGTTATTTTACTTTGTTTACTCTCCTTCTCCACACCCGTTCTCCACTCACCAAACACACAATCCCGAGTGAGTGAAAACATGCTGCTTTCATGCAGCTGTACCGAGACTCGATTGCTAATCAATCATTGAATTGGAGACTTGGTACAACTGCACGTGAATTAATAAAGTTCAATTCCCCGTGCACGCATATTATTACATTTTACCTGCACGTGAAGTGCTGTGCAATCCTCATGCCTAGCTACAAATATACATTTTTAAACAGTTGTGTTACACAGACCCAATTATATCCCATGTACCAATGACTATACACCAACATTAACACACTACACGTAACATAAAACACAAATAAACAGCCCAGGGGCGGGACACTTTGTCACATTGGGATACAGGGTTAGTTATCCTGGGGATGTGTGAAGTGATGGTTCCACCTCTGTCCTGCATGTAATCACGGTTTTGAACTGTAATGGTTTTGTTGGTTGTCAAATACAGTTACAAGTGAATACCTTGTTGGAAGTAGCCCTGGAAAGTTCTTTGACTAAATAGGCAAAATAAGCACAGCGAGTGAGGTGTTTAGAGACCTCTTCAATCTATATTTTTTTTAATGTCACACCATTTATTCAACATTTCAAATTGACTCATAAAATGATAGTGCTTCATAGTTTAGTTGTTTTATAAGCAAGGTTATAAAAAATACTGAAGCTACTGCAAATTTAAAAAAGCAGCCCTATGCAATAAATAAACGCATACATACTGTACTGGACACTTTGTAATGCAATGTCCTATTTTGAAGCTTTTGCACAGTGAGACCATCATTTTACCAGTATAAAACAGGCAGGAAACTACTCTAAACAATCATTTTCCTACAGTGGATTTCTGCTGGTTTTATGCTGTAATAAATATATTGCTTTTAGAACATGTTTCTTTGTACGTACTTCAAAATGTCTTAGCTACAGAATTCAGGCTACCTTCAGCCAACAGGTTACACTACACATGAGCAATACAGTTTAACTGGGGTACAAAGAAAAGCAGAGAAGAGGAGGAAACTAGTATAACGACCTGCCAGTTTGCAAATGTCTGACTAGCATGCTGTAAAGTGTGTGCTATAATGATATTTAAAATTTAATCTAGCTCTAACTATTCTAATGTCATGACCTATATATAATTTCAACACTATTCAAATTAGGCAAAAAAGGCAGTATGTGGTACTGTGAGAGAAACAAGTGAGAGACTGTATGCTGTCCCTGTACTTAGCAAATAAGTTAAATTTGTCTGAAAGTTTCTGGTCTTTAATAACGTTTGACTGCTCTCAATCCTTTAAAACGTCACAGCAGGGTCCCCACCTCTTCTTTGTACTTGTATGTGGTGCTGCAAACCTGTTGCCAAGGAAATGACCATGCAAAGTCATCAAAGCGTTGTGATGGCTTAGCTTTTCAGAAAGCACAAGTCTATAATAATATCACATTTCTTCTCTTATAATTTATTTGATGGTTGTGTAAAGGTTTAAAGCCATCAGACTAATTAACAAATACCCAGTAGTTCAAGCATATTCAGCTTGAATCTCCAGATTTACCATTCAGTCATTTTGAAATGTTCAATAGTCTACTGTCTCACAAACAACCGGGTTTTAATATGTTGAATTATACTGAACTAAAAATACATTTTAGTATTAGTAAGGTTGCTTGTTATTTTTCAAACAAACTTACCTATACCCAACAGAAACAAAATGATTTATTTTGAAAAAAAAAAACCATAAACAATCAAACAAAAGCAGGCCTAGCTGAGTAGTGTGGTGATATCGACATCACATTATTATTTCAGTACTACCCCAGATACTCATTATTTCAAGCTGGTTAGCAAGTCTTCAGCTCCAGCTGTCTATTCAGATTTTTCTCAAGAAATTGCAACACCTGGTGCCCAGGGACAAACCAATGTTTCACAATAATCTACAGAGAATTGCTCACTTTGTCAGCCATGTAAATACACCTTTTAAAATAAATGAATAACTTGATTTTATGCTATACTTTTAGAGGTTTTACCAAAGAAAGGGTAGGGTTTTTTTTATATATTTTTTTTTTTAAACAGACATGCACAACACTAACCTTTTTTTGCCAAGTTGATATTTGGTTCATATTTCTCTATGAGCTGTTGAACTTGTTCCTGCTTGAGAGGTGGGTAGAGTATTTCATTCAGCCGTGGGTCACGCTGCTTTGTGTTTACAAATTCTGTCATCTGATCAACTGAAAGGTAAGGCTTGCTCTTGGCTCCACTAGGGAAATGAAATGAGTTATTGTGAGTTTCACATTAACTGATGAAAATGCCAGGAGTTCAGCTGGAAGTACTGTTATGCACAAAGAATTGAAAGTAATTAAGAAACTTCACCGTGGTATTTTGGATGATTGCTTTAATTTGAAGTCTTAATACCAATGATATTTTCAAAAAACCTCTATTTACATGAAAAGTTAGTTCCAGCTCTTTTCCACCACTTGTGTAGTTAGATCATGCTTTAAATGAAATAAACCTTTCCTCAGAAGGGAAAGCCATAATGTTGAAGAAATAAAAAGCATGCTTAGGGGACCACACTCACAACTACCATTCACTGATCCGCATGGGCTTGAGACAAATTTTATTGCATTCATTTTTATAAAAGCTGTCTTTCAATTACCAATTAATTGCTTAGTTCAGAATTACTTTCATTTTTTTTCATAGAAAAACAAACACAGCGTATTCTTACATTTCAGAAAATATTTTGTCAATTTCTGTCCGAGGGCATATATTGTTTAGAAACACTCGATATACTTCAGGGGTGAAGTCTTCTTGAGGAACGGAATCATTCTGTAAAAGACAGCGAGAAAAAGATATACATTTTTCAGTACTGCACTGAGGACCTGTAATACACAGTCAAGCCCGTTACCAGCGATTGAATGGAAGGTGCCACGCCCTACACTAAAGACAAGAGACATCAGAGGCAGATATTGCAGCTATAGCAACAAATCTGCAAGACATAATTTCGCCATAAAAGCAGCAAAGAGATAACAACCCTCTATTTAAATCAGTAATATTTTAACACTTTCAACACCAAGTAAAATTGTAAAAAGTAAATCCTACAATAACTAATTAAACAGCTTCAGTGTATTATGTGGAAATATGCTTTGTATGCTTTGTTCAGGGGAGGTTTTTTGTTTTTGTTTGTTTGTTTGCAGTGGAGAATGTTAATGTTTGACTTTAAATATATGAAAATGTTATCAGTATTTTTATCCATCTCTGAAAAGCACAGATAAAATGAAATAAGACCAGTTTCCAGCCATATCACACATCCCATTACAGATGTTCTATGTCATTCAGAAAACATGGGAAAATAAATATTGCTGTACAGTAAGAGTTATGACAGTCACACATTCGCTTCTTATGTTTTTCATTCATTCAGATCCTCTGACAGTAGTTACTTAATGTAGATTCATTAAGTTATGAATGTTTCCTTTGAAGATTATATTAAAATTAGCTTCTTCACAGTCTGGTCAACATTCAGCAAGAGGCTGACTTTACAATTAAGGTACAATGGTTGACGTTATAGATCCAGTAATATGCAAAACACTAGGGTTATTTTAGGTGACACTTCTTTTTACGATACTGTAGGATTAATAAAATATGCTCACTGCCTTTAAGGTCACCACAAAGTTTATATGCATGTTGTTTGACACTGAGAGCCTGAGTAATTGTAATAGTCTTAAATTCACAAATCTAAATTTACTTGACTAAAAGGCAAAGATTCTTGCGAAAAAACACTTTCAACCAGACATTTCCATTCAAGTGTCCAAAAATCACATCCCCACTTAAAGATTTAATTTCAACGTTCAATCTTGAACGATCAAAGACCCAGAACAGCCCTCGAGGAGATGGGTTCAAGAAATTCTGCCAAAAATGTACTAACAATACACCAGTTCTAATCTGCTTTTATTTGCATTGACATTAAAATGTAAGCTTTTTTTCATGCGACTACAGAGGGAGAATGACCTTTTTCTAAAATGACTTACAGAACCTGGAGCTGACAACAAAACAAAAGGCCTGCTATAATTAAATAACTGGGTGAACAATGAACATTTAACCATATTTTAACCACATTTCAGTCCATCTGCATGTTATGCATTTGCTTGCATAGTATTAATAAATGTGCATACAGCCTCCAACTAAGAATAGTAATTAATCAACGCTCTCTGGTGAACACTATGCATGTATTGATGTTTCACTGTCTCAGGTGTACGCTACATAAAAAAGGGCCATCTGCTGTCAATATTTAATCAGAGACAAGGTAGAAAAGTAAAGTCGAGTACTCTAAATAACTACTACTAATAGTAGTAATCAGTTCTTAGAATGTCGACAACTAATTTAAACAGTAAAATAAATAAATAAATAAATAAATAAATAAATAAATAAAATAATAATGCCAATCAAAACTTTACATTTTAGGTTAATAAACAGGCTGCCTACTGATTTTATGATTATCTTTTAAATTTCTGGTGGTACCATGTAACTTTCTGTAACTTTACATATCTTTCTATTTTTAGAAAGTGTCACGATACAAAATATGGAATATGTGATCGATTTGGTAAGGAAAGTAATCACGAATGTGTGAAATGCAGTGTTCACTGGAATTCTTTATCTGAGTTCAATGTTTCAATAATACCCATTCACTCATCTGAAAAGAAATACTCCTGGTTTAAGTGACATTGGTTATCCAAAAACACAACAAGTATTGACATAGTAGACTCAGTAGATCTCTTCTATAAATAAACTTATGGGTAGGTTATGTATGATGGTTTTAATGGATACATTTAGTATCAAACAACTTAGTCACATTTTCCAGTAGTCAGAAACTCTCCCTTTAAGCTGTTTGTGAAATATTATATTTATTTAATAAAACATTCTGTTGCAAAACTGGTTTGAAGATACCCAGTTTCACAAACATAACTCAATTTAAATTTAGTATTTAGTAACAATTTTGAAAACACAAGTTCAGTTTGGGGTTCATTGTCAAATTTAAAAATACTGAAATCTGTCCACACCCCCAGCACGATATACACTTGCCTCAAATTATCAGTTGTATTTGGGAGCTGCATTTATTTTTAGTTTAAAAATGTGGGCATCACGATGACAACCTAAGCTGAACTAGACCATGTTACAGCTTTTTGAATTTGGCAATGAATCCTAAGCCAACAGAGTCACAGCATGCACTCTCAGCAAGATAATGTAGTTTGTGCCAGTGTGATAAAATGGAATTAAGTTTGGCAGATGTGTGTTATTACTGCCAAGGTCACAGTAATGTGCATAACTTTGGTACTTTGCTTTCCTGGGATGTTACAAAGACAAGGCAAAGATAACAGGACAGAAGGATGGAAACATAATAATAACGAGTACTTACCCTGCCAGAAGGAAGGCCACAGGACTCTAACGCTGTTTCCACTCGCTTTCTGTCTGCTGAAAACATCCGAAAGATGCTATAATGGAAAATAAACAATGAAAAAAAAACATTGAACTGCTTTTTAAAAAATAAACAATGTTTGATACAAAAACTCTCAAGAAAGGACACATCATTGCAATGTAAGTTTGTTGAGGGATATACAGTACTAAAAATCTTGTAATGTGCCAAAAACAATTATTTACAGTAGACACGAATTAAAGCAGGTCTTAGGAAGTTTGAATTTCGTTTGAATTAAAGCTGTGGTATGTTTTACTTATAACAAAACTAAATGTAGGTAGGGTTATTAAGGCAATATACGATTTGCTTATAGAGAAACATGGGGTGAACAGAATGACAGAATAACATTACTTCCATGTAAACACAATTGAGCGTTAAAATCCAGGAGAAAGTATCATACATTACATTTTTATATAGCAAATGTGGGGTAGAACTAGGTTCAGTCTTTTGACGTAACCTGATTAATGACATCCTTGGAGCAACAGCAAAAAAAAAAAAAAAAATGAAGTTGCCTGATGTCAGCGTGCTATGATACAGTGTTATTAGGAAGTCACACAAACAGCACTTACTATTAGCACAACTGTTCAATATGTTTTCCAACAGCATGTAAGCAGTTTGTCTGTGGTAATGTGGGCAATTTTACTGCAAATATTGACATTCAATTGCTTTATGGTCCATTACTTTTAAGCCACACAGACTAGAATCAGACAGCATAAACACATAACATAATAAAGAAATAAAACAAATCCAAATGCACTGTTATAGTATTATGACTTTCTATATTTACATTGGTTAATTATTTTGGGAAACAGTGCAAGTAAACTTACTGTTTAATCACATGGGCAGTAAAAACACATGGGCAGTTTCCGATTAGCTATTATGGTGGGAGTTAAGAGGTTCACTCTCTTAATTTGGTACCTGATACTTAGAGTTATGCAACTTCTGTTCCGTGTTTGCTGTTTACCCCACTTAGCATACTGTGATTTGTCAAGATAACATATATTTGCATTTATTCAAGTCACATTAAACTCAGGCATAGCCTATTTGTCAACCATGTTATATTACCTTTCAGTGTGTTAACTAAAGATAAAACAGGATATATTACACAGTGAAACAAAACATTTCACTTTTCTAAGGCAGTGAAAGTGACCACAATAAGTAGGTCATCAGTTCTTAGAATGTCGACAACTAATTTAAACAGTAAAATAAATAAATAAATAAATAATAATGCCAATCAAAACTTTACATTTTAGGTTAATAAACAGGCTGCCTACTGATTTTATGATTATCTTTTAAATTTATGGTGGTACCATGTAACATCATACACATGGTACATTGAAATTTCGTTCTGTTTGATCTTTTATTTTTAAACACTGAAACTCAGAATCAATTATTGTAAGGTGACATTGGTTTTTTGTTGGGAAATATTTTTAAGAAAAATAAAAAAACTGAAATATCTTGCTTGCATAAGTATTCAACCCCTGCGCTGTGGAAGCTCCCAGTTTGCACCGATGAAAGAAATTGCCCTGAAGAGGACGCAATTACCTTACCATTGGCCTTCTTTAAAGTTGCTGTCACATTTTCTGGATAAAAACCCCACTGTTGAATGATCATTGGTAAGGCTGTGAATCTGAAGGAAAATAAAGACCAAAGAGCATTCTACAGAAGTTAGAGATAAAGTAATACAAATGCATAGATTAGGGAAAGGGTACAAAATAATATCCAAGTGTTTGGATATCCCAGTGAGCACAGTTGGATCAATAATCAGGAAGTGGAAGCTGCATCACACCACCCAGGCACTGCCAAGAAAAGGCCATCCCTCAAAACTCAGCACTCAAACAAGAAGGAGACTTGTGAGAGAAGCCACAGAGAGGGCAACAATCACTTTGAAGGAGCTACAGAGTTCAATGGCTGGGAGTGGAATAATGGTGCACCCATCAACCATATCAAGAGCTCTGCATAACACTGGCCTGTATGGGAGGGTGGCAAGAAAGAAGCCATTACTCAAAAAGTACCATCTGAAAGCGCGTCTGGAGTTTGCCAGAAAGCATAAGAGTGACCCAGCTGCGATGTGGGAAAAGGTTTTGTGGTCAAATGAGAACAAGATAGGCCAAAGCAACATTGGAGTGGCTCAAGAACAAAAAGGTGAATGTCCTACAGTGGCCCAGTCAAAGTCCTGACCTCAATCCCATTGAGAATCTGTGGCACTATTTGAAAATTGCGGTCCACAAGCGTCGTCCAACCAACCTGAACAACCTGGAGCAAATCTGCCAGGAAGAATGGGCCAAAATCACTCCGACACTGTGTGCAAAGCTGGTACATACTTACCCCAAAAGACTTAAAGCTGTTATTGTAGTCAAATGTGGCTCTACCAAGTATTAATGTGTGGGGGTTGAATACTTATGCAAGCAAGATATTTCAGTTTTTTATTTTTCTTAAAAATATTTCCCAACATAAAACCAATGTCACCTTACAATAATTGATTTTGAGTTTAAGTGTTTTAAAATAAAATATCGAACAGAATGAAATTTCAATGTACCATTTGTAATTCAGTAATATGAGAGAATTGGTCAGGGGTCTGAATACTTTTGCAAGGCACTGTATATTGTAATACGAACTGCACCTCTCAGCGGTTCGTTGCTCCTTTAAAAGCAGACCAAGGAACAGACTTGATTTTTTTCAGGCGGTTGCGCAATTTTTAATAAACACAAAATAAACAAAAACAAACACAAAGAAAACAAAAACAAACACCTAGCTCCCTCGGAGCACTAACTAAACAAAAGAACTGCCCTGACTAACACGGGACAGCTAAGCTGTTTCCCTGTCTGAAAACAAAAACACAATAGAATACGCGAAAGGTCTCACACTACTTTTTCTTTTTTTTTTTTTTTAAAGATTGCACACACTACAACCAGGCTCTTCACACTGCAGCAGCCCCGAGCAGACTGACTGTACACTGTTTAAACCCCTGCACCTGGCACTAATTTGCAATACTTAATTAAACAATAAACAAACAATAGAATTAAATTAAACAAAACGTGCATACGCGCATTTTTTTTAGCAGGGAAAATCCGACCCTCTCCCTGATATATATATATATAATTTCTGCGTTACTTTAACAAGCTGCCATTCTATTTTTATTTATTTATTTATTTTTACTAGTCTAGTTACTATCTGCTCAGAGATGAAAACAGTTATGTGAATGATAAATCAACGTGCGAAGAGGCTGATACATAAGCACAATTGCAATTTACAAGGAAAGAACTAAAACTTCTTCACTTTTACTTGAAAACTTACTTTTTTATTGGAATTCGTCCTTCTGGATTTAACTGCAATTTAAGTTTTGTGTATCTGTCAATAGAAAAGAACACATTTCTAAATAAGATATGGTTTACCATTAATATAATCCCACTTAATTATTCTTGTTAAATTATTTTTTTTTAAGTCAGTCACCACCTAGCTAAGCCAGTTCAGGACAGAACCCCGAGGCCATATCCCCTGTGATAAATAGACTTATACCTGACAAACAGGCTGAAAAAAAAAAACCAACACAGGACCATAAAAAGTTAAACATAACACAGAAACAGCATTCTGTCATTGGAGTGGTAGGTCATGCTGTAAATGATTAATTGAGGCTTATTATTAATAAATGTGTAATGTGTCACACATTTCAAATTCAGTGGCAAGCATACAGTATTGATAATAATACTTAGAGGATTGCACTTAAATTACTAATACAAGAATGTATCACTGGAATTAAGTGAGAAGTCAAGAGGTTTTACGAGTGCCTGTATTTGCAGGGATGATCAATATGACTCTCTTTCAGCACCAGCTGTAAATAGAAACTGCTGTACAGAACAACAGAGCTGGTTGGATATGATATAGATTAAAAGTGGATGGAAATTAAATGACAAGATATCCATCTAATACTTAATTATTAATGTCCAATGCAGTGGTCATTACCTTCTAGATAGTTGACCACTGTGATGAACTTGGACATGTTTCCTCTGTATTTTTATTGTCTTTAGTGATGTCAATACATCACCACAGAAAACACCAGATAGATCCATGTTGTTAAAAGGCAGCAGTGTATATTTAGATCATTCAAATGGACCGTGCTGTTTGGTAGTGGAGTATAATTTGAAATTTGAAAACCTTTGGGTAACACTTTCAAAATAAGTTAATTAGACACATAAAGCTTGACTTCATTTATGAATAATGAGTTTTCATATAGAACCTTTAGGCAATTTAATTAGCACTCATAACACTAATCATCAGCTGTCAAAAATAATCAATGAAATACATTTAGTGAGTGGCCCATATTTACAATTGTACTTAATGTGGAATTGTTCAGAAATTATTCAGTCTTACTGAATTGCTAAAGGAATCCCTTTGAATGGACAGATATTATTTAAATGTATGCTTTGCAAAAAACAGGTATACCATAAACAATTATTATCACATAACATGCCTTTTACAATGTTGCATAAAAGCTATATCTGAAGGCAGCAACATAACAAATGCCCTTTAAAACTTAATATAAAAATGACTGTAACTTTTATTTATTTATATATGCAGTATTTTTTTACTTACGCTTTTTCAAGAGAGGCTTCTCTGAACATGTTCTGTGCCAACAGGTTTGTTGCCAGCGTGAATAGCTCATCTGCCCACTCCTGAATTAACATGAACAAAAGTTTACTTAAGCAAAAAATGTACAACATCAAACCTTTTAAAATGCTGAACTACTTCCAGGGAAGTAATACAATGGAAAATGAGCAAAGACGCCTGTATAATATCATTGCATACGACTGGCACTCTCCTACTGCATATTTTGGATTATATGCCCGGATCTTTAGCATAATTAACTCACAGCATTTAGAGTAATGACCATTATCGGTTCATCAAGTAAATCACTGCAAATAACTAGAAACAAAATCAACCTACATATTGGTAATAGAATATTACTTAAAAGTACCATTGCATATCCTACCAAGTCCTGAAAGACAAATAAATAACCACACGTCTTCCTTGTAAATAATGTGATACGATACAAGTATGAGAAATGTTAGAAAGACTATCACAGCAATAGGTTATTAAAGGATTTAATGGCAGCACCATTAAGGCACACTTAATAACACTGTGAGATGCTTTCAGTAAGTGCAAAATATGAGGTAAAAATAATGAAACTTTATCACCAGGGAAAACACATAAATGTAAAACAATCCATTGCACTGTTATTGAATCTTCTCAACTTTTCTCTGTTGCTCTGGCCCTAGAATCTCTCTGCCTCACTTCACCTTTTGCAGATATAACAGCCGAACACACTCGTGGCATTCTTTCTACAATGGAAATCAAATATTGTTAGGAAAGTTCTTCCCAACACTGTTGCAGAAGTTCCCACAAATGTGTTGCACTTGTAGGTTGCTTTGCTTTCATCCTTCTGTCCAGTTCATCCCAAACCAGCTCGATGGGGTTTAAATCTGGAGACTGTGCTGGCCATTCCATGATTTGAAGCCTACCTTCTTGTTCTTTTCTTCTAAGGTAGTTCTGGCATAGCCTGGAGGTACGTTTTGGGTCATTATCTTGCTGTAGGATGAACCCCTGACCAACTAGGCGTAAAACAGAGGGTATTGCATGGCGCTGCAAAATGCTATGGTAGCCGTTTTGGTTCAGGATGCCACTCACTCTGTGCAAGTCGCCGACTCTGGATCCAGCAAAAGAGCCCCGGACCATCACGCTTCCTCCTCCATGATTGACAGTTGGTGTCACACACCGAGGAACCATCCTTTTGCCTACTCGACGGTGTACAAAAACCCTGCGTGATGAACCAAAGATTTCAAATTTTGATTCATCGGTCCATAAGACCTTCTTCCAGTCTTCAGTAGTCCACTGGCGGTGCTTCATGGCCCAGGCTAGCCTCTTTTTCTCATTTTTCTATCTTAGCAATGGCTTTCTTACTGCCACTCGACCTGTCAAACCTGCAGCTCGAAGTCTTCTCTTCACAGTTGAAACGGAGACTTGCTTACTTCGACCAGTGTTAAGCTGTGCTTGAAGCTGTTGTCCTGTGAGCTGCCTATCACGCAAGCTGTTGACTCTCAGAAACTTGTCTTCTGATTCTGTTGTGGCTTTGGGTCTGCCAGACCTCTTCCTGTCAGAGTTTCCTAGGAAACTGTACTCACTGACACTTTGGCTTTCTTTGCAATTTCTCTAAAGGAAAGACCTACACTTTTAAGGGTTATAATGGTCTGTCTGTCTTCCTTTGTTAATTGCCTTTTTCTTGCCATTATGATAGCAATATACTACTTCCTGCAGTACAATACTGTCCAAATAATGCTTTAGAGGGTGTAGTTCCAACACTGCTTTTATACAGACAGAGGGTTTGAGAGTAATCAACAAAAGTTGGGACACCTGTAGGAATTGTTAGCATCAACTTTCAAGGCTTAATTTACTTCCATTGCTGCAGAACAGCTGTAAGTTGTTAACCCAATACTTGTTCCCTGAAAAAGGTCTTTTTGTATAACTCTGAAATGTACATTATTTTTCAGTTTTTGGTAACCTAAACTTTTTTTTTTTTAACCTCTGGCAGTTTACCGCTTACCTTTGTACCATTTCAGGTTATTCACTGGACTTGAACTGCTTAAATTTCAATAAAAACTGGAAAAATGGGGTGTTCTAAAACTTTTGACCGGTAGTGTGTGTGTGTGTGTGTGTGTGTATACATATACATTATATATATATATATTATATATATATATATATATATATATATATATATATATATATATATAGTGTGTGTGTGTTTTAATTACTCATATGCATAATTCTGTTTTTTTTTTTATTCAGAGTAATGTCACCTTGCCAAACAAAACTAAATAAATACCCTTCTTTTTACTTCGGAAATGTTCTTTTGGCTGTGACAGGATGACAGAGGGCTGAGGCTCAGAGACAATGTAAAGTCAAAAAAATAAGTTCTTTATTAAACAAAAATAATCAAATAAACAGGCACAAGGGCCAACAAAAAGAGGTTCAAAAATAAATAATCAAAGTGAACTTAGAAAATAAATGGTCAAGTTCCAGGTCTTTAAACAAGATACTCCTTTTTTTTTTTTTTTAAACCCCAAAAGCAAACTCCCAAACATAAAACACACCCTCCCACCCAGGCCATCTCCCTTGGCTTTTATCCCTTGTGGCTGGAGCCCAATTAATCAATAATTACTAATTATTCAATTAGAGCTCCAGCCACGTTCTCACATGTTTTCCTGGCAGGAAGAAATTTAACCCCCTCCCTGCCAGTTCCAAAATACTCATATAGATGGGGAGTTCCCCGTCACAGGCTGATAGACACAATTTGTTTAAAGTTTTCTTTTACGTTTAAAAAAAAAAACTATTTCTGCATAGAAAGAGTAAAAAAAAGTAAGGAGTTCTTGTATTTTGTATTTTTACAAGATGCTTTTATTTTTATTTTATTTAGGTTTTCCTCCATGAACACAAGGAAGGTTGTGGCCACCATTTTGTTACTGTTAAGGAACAACTGCTCATGCTCACAATACACTGAGTGACAGAATAGCTCATGTTCAGATATCACCTTCTTTCTGTCAGCAGAGGTGCATCAACATAATCTAAAAACGGTTACATGGCCTTCCTTACAAGAGATAAAGTATAGAGATACAGTATATTTCCCAATAATAAAAACAGATTTTTGATATTAACCTTGTTTTATTTCTTCTTTTCAGGAAAGACAACATTCACACTAACTATTCATATCAACAGATAGATGTTGTATTTTATTTAAATGCCGTTACATTTCCTATACAAGAAACACAGTACCTTTGCGATGTCCTCCTGAAATGCCACAAAGTTTAGGTAGGTGATATTAACCAAGTCAGGGCCATAAACCACAGTGAGCATTTTGTTTTCCAGCCGCCCCCCCAGGTTCCCTTCCAGCAACTCTCGGAGCTTTGCATCCTGGGGACACAACAAGGAAACATGATTCATTGCTTTGGGGAGGAAACACCAATTAGTTTTCTTTTCAGGGGGTGATATTTTTTAGCTGCCCAGTTTGACAGCTCTGAAGGGGGATCACAGGCCTATTTACAGAAATAAAGACAGAATTTTTTATTTTTTTTTATTTTATAATAATAGATACCAAACAACGTAGGGGTACATGCAAGGAAGTTACACAGAATAAAGAAAACCTAATTAGAAATCAAACTGCAGAAAAATAATAATTTTAGAAGACTGATCTTTAGAGAAAGCAAATCCCTTCATTGTGGTACATAGATTTTTTTTTAGTGCTCCCAATTATTCAAGTTAAAGTTAACAAGAGGCAGTAGAGAATTAAGGTTTTAACCAAAAACCTATTATAGTATGTTTCTCATTGAACCTTATCTATCACAGTTTCTATCACCAAAGCCTTGCCAAAGATTAAATAATCACAAACTCACTTAACAAGGAAAAAGAAAAAAAAAAAAAACAAAAAAAAAAAAAAAAAAAACGGAACACCACCTGTATTATGAAAAGCTTCTTGGGTGAACAAAGAATGTAGTTAATTACACAGGCAACTGTATCCTATTATCTGATAACATACAAGAGTGGTATATATTTTTTTTCTGTACTGTAAACAAAAATTTGAAACGAATCATTGCCCAGTCCATTAGCTTGAGTTACTAGGTGACCTATGTTTTATAAAGCTTTTAAAGATATTAGAAAACTTGCTGACAATCACGATTACAGTATGAAGGTTATTACATTTTCGGATGTTAAGATGCACCAAAACAGATCAAATTGAAATTGTAAAGCACATGGGAAAATTCATATTTTACTCCATGGAGTAAAAATCTAAATGGAAATCTTATATTTACAGTTATTCAATTATACAACATTTGTTCTGTAATTAATGTTCTGTCACTGTATGTTTCTATTTCCATGAAAAAAGAATAATACATCTCATCTTTGTCAGGTTTTATACCCCAATAAATGGCAGAGAAGTGAGAAATCATTGAAGCTGTCCTTGTAGCTATGTAAATTTGCACCCAGCATAAGTTGCCTGCATATCTGAAGAATCAGGATAGCAAATTGTTTCTTTTATGGTTCAAAGAGAGCCCTTTTGATCTTGGGCAGATGACCCTTCTTTACAAATTGTTGTTTCTACTTAAAATGCTGATTTTAATCACAGATACGAGCCACAATCAGGCCAAATGAAACTGGTTCAAACTTACAAAGCTTCGGGTAAAGGTGTTGTCACGGGGCACCGGTTGGCGCAACTCCAGAATGGGGGCCTGTGGAAGGGGTGTGGGTAATTCACTGACTAGGAGACAGACAGGTGTACTTGAAAACACCACACAGGTGCCCAGTTTTATTTTCAAACAGTTCTTGCTTTTTCCGGCAGAGGGCACTGTTGACCGTGGGCTGCCTATCAACGATGATAGACAGCACCACGGAAATACCACAGCTGGTACGTGAACAGCAAGTGCACTCGCAGGTGCTCAAAGAAATAATAATGAAAACAGAAGGCGAAAAGAACAATGGAAAATAAAACAGTAATAAAATTACAAATAAAAGGTGTGCACTCGGCAGCGTTATCCCGGTCGTCGTTACCCGCAAGACCCGGATCACCGTCCTACTCTGTAGGCTAACTAGCCTGTTCTGTCACAATACGCCGGGGTCTGCCCAAGGGTTCCCCGCTCTCTCTGTCTCGCTATGAAACTCTCTTTGTTTCGCCTGATTCCCGGTCCTGGATCAGAGCTTCCGCACTCTCGGTGCGTCTAAGTGGGCAGACCTGAGGAAACAACGGAGCGTTAATTTATAGGGCTAACAATCTCCCAAGACGCGCTTCTCAGCCATTTAGAGAGGGGGAAAGTCTACACACCCACTTTCCCACCTCCCCGAGTCACTGCCATGACTCACAGGCGGTTGTTGGACGACTGCCGCCCTCTTCCTGCAGCCCGTGAACACGCCAGCAGAGTCAGCACAGATCTCTCCCTGTTACATATCCTTCTCCTCAGAATGACACCACCGGTTCATTCGAAAATCTTACACCCCCATGCCTTCCCGAGAGAAATGTCTGCATTTTGATGCAGCTTTCCTGCTCGGTGGACTACCCTGAAGGCATAGAGCTGCAAGGCCAAGTACCATCGTGTGATTCCGGCATTGCTATCTTTCATCCGGTGAAGCCATGCTAAGGGGGCATGATCTGTAACCAGGGTGAAGTGTCGCCCCAGGAGGTAGTACCGGAGTGACTCGACTGCCCATTTTACTGCGAGACACTCCTTCTCGATGGTGCTATAATTTTTCTCGCGGGGAAGGAGCTTCCTGCTGATATACAGGACTGGGTGCTCGCTTCCCCGAACCTCCTGCGACAACACTGCCCCGAGACCTGTCTCTGACGCATCCGTCTGCAGGGTGATCCTCTTACCAAAATCCGGGCTGCATAGTACTGGCTTACTACACAGCCTCCACTTCAAGGCGAGAAAGGCCCTCTGGCACGACTCCGTCCACTGAACCGTATTTGGGGCAGCCTTCCGGGTGAGGTCTGTCAAGGGAGCAGCGAGCGTAGCGAAACTCGGGATGAACTTTCTATAATAGCCCGCTAGTCTCAAGAAAGAGCGCACCTGGGTTTTGGTTGTAGGAACCGGCCAGTCAGCCAAGGCTTTCACCTTAGCAACTAGCGGTCTGATCTGGCTGCCCCCTACTCGATACCCCAAATACTCCAACTCATTCTTCCCAATGGCACACTTCTTTGGGTTAGCAGTGAGCCCCACCTCCCGCAAGGATTGCAGCACCACCGCTACCTTACACAGATGACTCGGCCAATCCTCACTGTGGATAACCACGTCATCTATGTAAGCAGCGGCATACTGCTGATGGGGCCGCAAGATGCGATCCATCATCCGCTGGAAAGTGGCGGGGGCTCCGTGCAACCCAAAGGGCATGGTCCTGAATTGGTACAACCCGAAGGGAGTCGAAAACGCCATCCTCTCTCTAGATTCCGGGGTCAGGGGTATCTGCCAGTACCCCTTCGTTAAATCCAGTGTCATCATAAAATGAGCTGTGCCTAGACACTCCAGCAACTCATCTACTCGGGGCATTGGATAAGCGCCAAATTTCGATTTCTCATTGATTGGGCTGAAATCAATGCAAAATCGACTTGACCTGTCTGGCTTATCGACTAACATGACCGGACTGTTCCAGTCACTTTGGGACTCTTCTATTACTCCCAGTCTAGCATTTCATCAATTTCCGCTTTTATTACCTGTCTTTTACGATCAGGTATACAGTACGGCCTCTGGTGAACTAGCCCCCCCGGCTCAATATCAATGTGATGATGGGCTACTCGAGTCTGCCCCGGGACTGAAGAGAACACGTCAGGAAACTCCGCCACCAGACCGTGAGCCTGACATTTCTGCGTTGGTGTCAGATTCTCAGCAATCTGTACCGATCCTTTTCTTGCCAACACAGAAAGATCAGGTCCCAGGTCTGTGACGTCATCTGCATGCGCCACTAACAACGCCTCTGGTTGTAACCAAGGCTTTAAGAGATTGATATGGTAAATGTGTTTCTCTGTCCGTCGCTCCGGCTGGCAGATTTCATAGTCCACCTTCCCAACCTGGCGTGTAACCTGAAAGGGTCCTTGCCACTTAGCCAAGTGTTTCGACTCCTCGACCGGGCTCCTCGGTTATATTGTGTCTCCTGTCTGTGCTGCGCCTGCTGCAAATTGTCATGCGCCCATTTCCCAACAGACTCAAGACGTTTGCGCAGGTCCAACACATACCGGACGGTATTGGTCGAATTGTCCTGCTACTCCTCCCACATCTCTCTGACCAGGTCGAGCACGCCCCGGGGTCTCCGCCCATAGAACAGCTCGAATGGTTAAAACCCCGTAGAAGCCTGGGGAACCTCCCTGATCACAAAGAGAAGGGGAGGAATCAGCTGGTCCCAGTAACACACATCACTACAAATAAATCTGCGCAACATGTTCTTAAGGGTCTTATTAAAGTGTTCCACCAAACCGTCGGTCTGAGGATGAAACACAGAGGTCCTAATGGTATTAATTGCCCTCTTCCTGCAGCCCGTGAACACGCCAGCAGAGTCAGTACAGATCACTCCCTGTTACAGGGCCTAACTGTCATTGGTGGGAATAGAAGATTGCCATTACATGGGGAGTGTAACCTGGCCTGTATATTAATGGTTGTAAACTGGAGTTCACGATTCCGTGTTGTTTTGGAATCCTACTACCTTCCCGAGACCTGTAGATTTTGACCTGCATCTTTGTTTGTTTAAGATTGTATTTGCAGCTTCTGCATGTGACTGCATTCTTTGGATTTGCTTTGTTCCTGAAATAAACTGTTTTGATTGATGATTACCTGAAGAAGGCTGACTTATTATATTTAAAAAGTAAACAAGTCTTACACCCTTTTCTCACTCTATTTGGTAGTACTTTTGGGCTGGGTGTAGTTTTCTTTTAGCCTGAGAAATTCTCATTCCAAACACAAATAACGTAATTAATATTAAAATATGGGAGGGTATGTTTAAATGTTTGTGTCTGAGTTGCAATTTGGTCTTGTGCGACTTACTGATATCGTACAGCTTTCTTAAACAGGGTTTCCACCAATTTCTGGGGTTGTGTTAAAATACTGAAAGTGCAGCCTGCCTCATTTGTCCACCAGACACAGCGTTACACAAACAGTAATAAATAAACAACATTCCATAAGAAAGCACTGTATATCCTTGTATTACTTGCTAAACATTTATATATAATATATATATATATATATATATATATATATATATATATATATATATATATATATATATATATATATATACACCTATTATACACATACATATATAATATATATGTTACACTAGTCCGGATTCGGTCAATGACCAACAAAAATAACCATTTCGCAATTTTGGAATATTGATAAATTATTAAAGAACAATACTTGCTCTTCGTGCAGCAGCAGCAGCTGCTTCTTGGGCTATGCAGGGCTTCATTTTTATTAAGCAAAGAAGTACTTCTGTGTACATAAGGGAGTTCAGTGCAATTCTAAATGCCACAGCAGCAAAAACAAATCCATTGATTTGTATGATAAAAAATAAAAACATTTAAGAAGGCTTTTTTTGTTGTCAAAAAGCAGTCTCCATCTTTCTTCCACATGCGCGCCACTGTCTGGTGGTGATCAGGTCTGCAAAACCTGTTTCCTAAAAAGTGGGAGTTCACCACTTCCATGATTTATGAGAGTATTTTCAAGTTTAATGAACACACTTCTTTTTTTCGCTTACAAATCAGTGATTAGACAAACGTGGATTGACATTTGATTTTGCAGTTTAAATACTGTGCATACAGTAGCCTTACAATATGAATAAAACAATACATTTTTAATTGTGTTATTTTTTTCCTCTAAAACTGTATAAGGCAAGAACATTACGAACGCTATTTCAAACTTGTTTGAAGTTCAATGTTTGAGGTCACTATCCCACTAAATTGCTTAACACGGTCCTCTTGCAAATGAGGCCACGGCCTCAATGGGTTCGCTTCCTGCATAAATAATAAATACACGAACAATGAATCAATGACGTGTATCTTACAAATATAATTTAATGATATTATGTTCATTTTATTTAAAGCATTTGCTCAAAGCACATTTTGCAATTTGATTACATCTTTCTTTGCTTGTTTGACATTTCACATTTCGCAATTTGAGCAAAATAATGTGCTCAAAACACTGAAACAACCTTTCATTTCGTTCTTTGATAATTCGACAGTGCTCAAATCACAAAATGGCTATTTTTGTCAATCACTGACCGAATCCTGACTATGAGTGCAACATACACACGTTTTGCTACAGAATCGTAGCTTCAGTAATTCTGATCCTTACAGTCTATGAGTAAGAAATAACCCACTCCAGGGAGTGCGGTAAGATAATTATTACTGCACAGCCTTGGTGCGTTGTGAGGCATGAGGCCACAGGCCGAGTGCTGTCAACCACCCAGGAAATGCGGTAATTATTTCTTACTTATAAAATGGCTTGGATAAATAAGTGGTGTGATTGGCTGAACAAGATCACATGACTGTGCGGTAATAACTGTCTTACCACACAGCTATGACATCATAGACTAACTCACTATTACTATAATATTAAAATATCAGCCAATCACATCAATTAATTTATCCAGGCCATTTTATAAACAGAGCTAAATACCAGCACTTTAGGTTAATGATAGAAAAACTTATATACTCAGAATGTTTCGTACAGTATTTTTTTTTTAAATACTGGTAGGCTATCCTACTTGTCCACTACATAATATTCTTCTTCTTCTTCTTTTTATTTATTTATTTTTTAGCAGGCATCCTTATCCAGGGTGACTTACAACTGTTACAAAATATCACAGTACAAAAGTATCACATTATAAAATATCACATTACAGAACATCATAATACAGATAAGAGCAGTTATGAAAGACTAAATTTAACAGAAAAATAAATAATACAGTGAGGTATAAGTAAGAGCAAGTTTGACTAAGAGCAGTTATAACTTATAGTAAATATTTGCTTATATGAGCCCAGTAAGAGCACGTAGTAAGTTTGATAAATGGATGAGAATGATTTCCCAATAAGAGCAAATAGAAAAAAAACGTGAGTACAGTTACCTATAACAGTAAAATCAGATACAAGATACAGTTATAGTTAGGAGCAGTAGTAGAATACGACAAGGTATAGAGCAGTTCAGTGCAGGTACAAGCTGTTGGGTGCCATATAGTCCAGTGCAGTCGAGAGTTGAGGTTTACAGATGCTGTCTGAACAGGTGTATCTTGAGGAGGTGACAGAATGTGGTCAGGGACTGAGCAGTCCTGATATCCATGGGTAGGTCGTTCCACCACTGAGGAACAAGGGTGGAGAAAAAGCAGGCTCCTGGAGGGGTGGGGGAAGCGGAGGGGTGGTACAGCTAGTCTGCCAGAGGTGGAGGAGCGGAGGGGGAGACAGGAGGTGTAGGGAGAAATTATAGTCTGGAGATTGGAGGGCGCAGAAAGGTCAAGACAGAGATAGGCGAGTACAAGAGTTTTCAATTGGATGCGAGCAGCGATAGAGAGCCAGTGCAGAGAGTGGACCAGTGGTGTAGTGTGGGAGAAATGAGGAAGGGAGAAGACAAGGCAAGCAGCAGAGCTTTGGATGAGCTGGAGCGGACGGGTAGCAAAGGCAGGAAGGCCTGCCAGGAGAGAGTTGCAGTAGTTGAGACGGGACAGTACCAGGGCCTGAACTAGGCGCTGCATGGAGTAATCGATGAGGAAGGGCCGAATTCTGCATATGTAGCTGAGGAAGAAGCAACAGGAGCGTGCCAGTGTCGAGATGATAATAATAATACTACTGTACTACTACATAACAGGGTTTATAGGTTTATAGATCTTTTATGATTTGTAGCATCTTTAGTGCATATAACTCATAGAACTACAAAAACATTCTTAAATATTTTAGGTCAGACATGTAGCAGACAAATAGTTACATATATTTAAAAAAAAAAAAAAAAAAAACTACTTCAAGTTGTTTGAGACGTGCACTTCCTATAGAGTGTGCAATGTGCCTGGTATTTGCTGCCATCTCACATAAATAATGACTGTGGAGAGAGAGTGTCAACTTTAAAAACCTCATCATAACTTTGCTTGATTTGTAGTCTACACTTTTGCTGATACTGCTACACGCTGTCTGGTCGCTGTCAGCCAAGGCCTTTGACATTTGAGTATTTTTTGTGACCAGCAAGCTTTAATGTACATTAAAGTTAATGTTTCATGTTTATGGCCAAATCGGATGTAGTAGAAATCCTTTGGCCACTCCATCCATTTGTTTGTCGTCAGCAAGTTTTTCAAGTTTGTGAATATGAATAAGCAAGGTTCCAATATGTGGATGAGTTAGTCTAGTCAGCTGAATTAATCATTGATGATATGTGTACCTAGATATAAAACCTAATAGATTTGCTGTTGTAAGCACTGCAACTCCTAAATCCAGGGATTTTTCACTCCACCAAAACAATCTATCTATGTTTACTTATTTTAAATGTAGTATTACTATAAACCATGTTCAAGGAAATACACACTGATATGCCTTAGCTAAAGGACATACTGCAAGTGAATATTGAGTTTTCCACATTTTTTTTTTACATTTATTGTCATGAAGCTTATTTCATTTGCATACATAATAAAATGCAATTTCCATCCATCACAGAGAGCAATGTTTGTATTCAGTGATACATCTCCCCAATGTAACTTTAGACAGTCAGCATTTTTTATGAATAACCTTTCATTTTCAGTAATCTTATTTCACTTAATTACAGAAACAAGTAATCTGTAAAATTAGATGCAAATGCATCAGATAGCACAATAAAAACTAAAGTAATTGTGCAGATAATATTGTTTGCTTTTTTGTTTTTCTGATGTCCCTGATGGTTGCATTTAGGTGGTCTGCCTGTTTTGGATGGTCCCACACCAGATGATGTGCACCCAGCCCAAATAGCTACTTCTGACAACACTTCCCTTCACCTCTGCTGCCATGGGAGGCAAGGAAGGTTTTTGACACAGAGCCATATGATTTCCCAGACAGTTTTCTGGTCATAGTCATGCTGGTTCCAGGCAGCTACTAGAGCGTTCAAGCTTGTTTATCAAACACAGGTTTACAACAACAAGATTAATTTCAAAGCTGGTCACAGTCAATTACGTGCAGATTTGTTACAGCAAAAGAGTTTTTAATTGTCTAGTTTATTTCTTGAACCAGCATAACCGATCGTTATATTCTCATGACTAGCTGAAAATTTGCACGGCCCAGAACAAAATGTGGTGTTCTAGGCATACTTTCCTCAGTGACCAAATTAACAACCAGTTGTTTTTAAACATGATTGTATATGAAATGAATGGCAATCACATGGTTCCATGTATGCTGAATGTGCATTAATTAGGTATTGTGGATAGAATACATATTGCATGGTAACTTTACTACATAAGTAAAGTGTACCTGTGACAGAGAGTGAATTAATCTGAGTCAACAAATTCCCTCCCGACCTGAGAGGGGATGGTATAACAGGAACAGTGTGCCATGGACTGGATGGTTTGACAGTTCATTCCAGGGTCAGTTGGACGTCGGCCATCCAAAAACGGGGCAAAGCCACAATAGTAAAAGTCAGCGCTTTACTGCGGTAGACGATGCGTCAGTCATGGATTGTAGGAGACGTCATTGCACTGTTCTAAAAGAGGCATGACTGAAGGTTTATCAGGGGATGTGGTCGAGTGATCTGTTTTTTGTGTTATGGTTACACAAAGACCTATGAGGAAAGACATGTGTACTAACTGAGTGTTATGTTTGTTTTGTCCTGTCTAGTAACTGTTGTATTTGTCATTGTTAGATGGCTAAACTATCCAGGAGCTGTTGCTTAGGGGCCAGTTTCCAAACCCGGACTTCACATCCCTCCTGTGAACATTACCTGTCTTTCACCACCTACACTAACACTACTCACTGTGGACTTGTGACTGTGTTGTGTTTGTGTGTGTTATAAACCATGTCGTATTATTACGGGATTGAACCCATTGTTTTGCATGAAACGATACACATTGCTGTGTAGAGACCGTGCTAATTATTTAAGTGTTGCCGGCACGCAACCCAGTTAAATAAAGAGCTGTTTTACTGTGAACTGTCGTGTGTCTGTTTGTCCTGAGCACAGCATCACCACTCTGCACCTGTGCACTGCAAAACACTTTGCCACAGTACCTCACTACCATAAACCACTCTCATTAATCAATAGAATAATAATAAAAAAAAAAACCTGCCCAAAATTCATGTCTGTCTGCATTGTGTTATGAATTGTGCTGAGCTCTTGTGCTGTTTTGCTACAGAGGTGACCTTAACTGACAGCAAAGAAAACCACGTTAAAAAAAAAAAAAAAGATCATAATTGAAATGGGCTTTGTCAAGCAATCTACTGTAAAAACTGCAACTGTAGTGATACTTTCATGCAGATCCTATCATTAATAATACAAGACTTGGAGAAATATATGAGCTGCATTAACAGCTGTGTGTATTTTGGGTTTGTTTGTGCAGGATCAGTACAATCAGTCTATTTTGTATTAACTATAGGTCAGGACCGAGTTTGTCAACCCGGAGGCTGAAAATACCAAGTACATTCCAAGGCCTAAAAAATGAACTGAAGGATGTATGCTGAGAATTACACCCAAAAGGAGAAATATATTATTAAATTCATAAAGCAGAAAGATTCAACCTGAAACTAATTTTCACTTCAGTTATTTTTGTTGGTCAGTGACATATTTCCATGTGTTTTTTTTTAAATAATCCAACAGAGTCAGACATACAATTGTTTTCTGATCACAGAACATTGTAATCAAGCCCCTGTCTATCAATTGTTTTCCTTTTTAAGATATATGTCCTCATTGTAAACCACATTGAAAGGGGTTTAGCACAAAAGTAACCCATGATTTTGTGAATTATATGGTATTGTCACAGAGCAACAAAAAGTAAAACATCCAGCATTACCAATCAACTACATTTGTTAATGACAGCACACCCATCCATTATTTTTAACAGTCAAGTATGAACAGCCAATCACAGGTTCCAAGACAGGCACCAAGGTGTAATGGATCAGTGTTGTTGATCACAACATAGGTGCCGGCTTATGCAGACCTTATTTGCACAAGTCTGGACCCTTTGGTCAATTTCAAAAACCCTTCAAGAACACATAATTAAACCCTAAAACAAGTAAACCCTTAAGTATTATGAACACACACACCACATAATACTTAAACAATTCAATACAGCAAATTACTAAACGGCACTGGTGTTGAGTTCGCTTAATGAAGTGATCAGGGAGTGAAAGTCAAGTTGCCTACCCATAAAAAGGTGTGCTAATAATGAATAACCCTTGTGTGCAAAGAACAGTAAGCTTTCTTTTTAAATATATGCTTTTTTGGTGCAGCTAATATTTTGTTGTATGCAACATTTAATTATGATATTCCCAGATCCTTCTAATTCTGTCCTCAGACAAACATAAATGTACAGTGCTCCACTCCCTCTTGATAACTCTGTAATTGGGAGTCATAGTTAAGAGACGGTGCTATTTGTGTTCCGTCTTATAACGACAATGCTGCTGTTACTGTAATGGCACTATGGGGCAAATGGAAGCTATGACCGTACCACCTTATAAACTGCTCTGCAGTGTAAACGGCCACCTTATAAAGGCAACAAACAGGGTGGGACACATGCTAACAAAATATGGTAATTTGGCCATCAAAAACATGTGATATTTGAACTGCACTGTAAATATAAATCCTTGATCAAGAGCCTACACATTTAGAAGTAAATTTAAAAAAAAAAAAGTAAGTAACACTGTGATATTTTATTTATTACTGATTCAATCACAACACAGAAAGTTAAATAACAAGATGAGGGAATAACAGTTTTTTGTTCAGAAATCACCATATGTATACGTAGGGAACAGGTACACTTTCTGGTCTTTTTAAATAAAAAAGGTAGTTTCCTATGATCGCGCTTCTAAAGTTACTTGTTACATACAAAAAAAAAAAAAAAAACACATAACAAAAGCCTTTGTTTATATATTCTTTTATGCAGGTTAACCTGGTCCAGGTTGAATTATTATTTCAGCATACTTAATATGAAAGACATTATTTATTTATCAAGCCTCATACGATGAATGGAACTTTTTTTTTTTTTTAAGTACAAAACAATGATTTGTTTGCCAGACAAGAAAAAAATGAATAAAATGAATGATCAATTACATTTTAAGATAACTATGTTGAAACTCCCTTAAGTACATTTAAAATCATAATTATAGAACTACCAGTGTAAATCATGCTGGTGTTTTTTATTAATATAAGTGAATGGATATTTGGTCAGTGCAGATCTTAAAGCCAGGGCTATTACAGGGCTGTATTTCTTGTCAGTTCTGAGACAGGCGATGCCATTGAACAGTGGTAACATATTAGACATCTTTTTACAAGAGCATGCAAACTAGTTTGCATTCTCTGGGATCAAATTAATTAGACATGAGATTACACAAGGGGTGGATTAAAACAGCCTTTGTTAAAGTGGGACAAATGTTAGGATCGTAATACTGTACTTATACAATAGCTTCCACTTTTTCCAACCTACCATAACCTAGATATTTACTGTCTGTATTATGACACTATTACTTGTAGCCAAGGTTTCCTAAAAAATAAAGAGTAACATGTCATGGAAACGTGAAAAAGGCAGTGAAAAGCAGCACCGTCAGAATTGTGTATAGGTATGTGTATGTATATATACATATATATATATATATATATATATATATATATATATATATATATATATATATATATATATATATATATATATATATATATATATATATATATATATATATATATATATATATATATATATATATATACATATACATACATATATGTATATAGTATATACATACACACACATACACAGTTGTGTGTTAATGTCAACCAGGGCGTACTTATGGTTGTGGGTGGTGGGTGGGGGGCTGGGGGGGGCGGGGCCCCTTTATAAAGCCTAGGATACATGAGCAGCGCGCGGCAATACTGCTTGGCTTGGTGGACACACATCAACTGTTGTGAAGCGGTGATAAAAAGACCGCCCACCACCTCGCAGCACTTTACAACACAAAAAATGTATATCATTCTTGAGCCTTTACTGCTTGAATCCAGGGTGAATGACCATGTCCATCTCAAGAAATTGTTATCAGGATCTAAGTTCCCATATCAGAACACCACTCAGAAATATTTGCCTTTTATTTACCTAAGGATATGTATGTAAAATATGATATTTATTTTGGGTTACAATGTGAAAGCCGTTTTCTACAAAGATACAGCTATTAACACTGCACTTAACAAGAACTGACTGTGGTACTGTATCTGTAGTTATACACTGTATAGGAGCTGCAAATTTATTAAGGAAAATCATTCTTCACAATTGTACACACAGTAATCAGTCAGCTGGCAACTGGTTAATTACTTGATGTGTATATTCTGACAAAGGATACAGGATGTCAAGTGGCTGGATTAATGCAGGGTGTAAGCGGTTAGTATTTGTTTTGGATCATTCAATAGACCCATAACCAACGTCCTTGAAATTCTTATTTTTATAATCAAATAGCTTGGGATGCTGAGAAACTTCAGCTATCGGTAGCTCCTCCATGTTGATGGATATTCGAGTTCATGACATGATGTATCCCACACCATGGACCTGATAGGCTAGACCCAGATTTGCCGCTGTGGGAACATGCGTGAGTGGGAAAATATCATTCACTGAGTGATATTTTGCCATTCTAAAATTCTACTGCTGCGACACTTTTCCACAACGTTATTTTTTCGTCAATGTGTGCCGCACTGCTCATGTGCGTCCTAGGGTTAACGCCACCCTCACATATCGCCAGCTATTCTCTTAACGTTCATTCTACTGTCATCAACACTTCCGCTCCCAAAGCAAAACAGAAAGTACAAAATGGCGAGTCCACCCTACATTTAACACCAGAGCAAAAGAAACAAATCTGCATGTATGCATCTGAAAATACGAACGCAAATCAGCAACACATCGCCAGTGTTTTCTCGCCTAATGAGATATATACTGTTAATCGAACGAAATTGGAGACATTCTAATTGATAAAAACGAATGGCTTACCTTGATGGAACAGGTCGATTTGTTTAAGCTGAAAAAGCTTGACACAGTCTAAAATAAGTGACTTTTATAAACCACAGTAAATGTTAAAAAAAAAAAAGTACTAAGAGGTTTGTTTTTTTTTACGTGCAAGTTTTGCACAAATAAGGCTGACTTAAACTAAAGCATCAGTTTTGTAAACAGCAGATTTTTTTTTAAGTGTTTACCTCTACATATTTATATTTAACGACTTAAAAAAGAAGGCTGTTGAGCTTAAATTTGCTTTGTGAAATAAATAGATGGCATCGTATTCAGCATAGTATTCAGTAGGCTTACAGTAAAAAAATAATAATAATAATAATAATTGTAAACTTTTTTGTTTGTATGGGATTGTTGTGAGTGATTTGAAAGTAAATTAGTGTTTTATTTGTTTATTTTTTTAAGTATAAACTGTTCCTCAAAAGTAACCATGTATGTTTCATACAAATGGGAAAAAATGGTAAAAGCATCACTAGTATACCTACTGCTGTGTTAAGAACTAGTACTGTTTTTAAAAAAAAAAAAAAAAAAAAACATTTGAACGCTGTGTGTGTGGTGTGTGGTTTTTTTCTGGACATCAGACAGACAGACTTGAGGTTTCAAAGCGCTGATGCGCTATTTTTAATAAATAGCTCTTTTTCAAACACTAACTAAAAACACAAACAGACCTAACTAGCTCGCAGAACATGGTGAAGGATGATTCATCTGACCATATCACATTTCTCCACTGCTCTGTAGTCCGTTGCCTGTGCTATTTGCACCACTGGACTCGCAAACGTGCATTGCCAGGTGTGATGAGCGGTTTGTGCACTGCAACCTGACTACGGTATCCTGTGGAGTTCTGGGAGGACCGTTTTTGATGAAACTGTCTGCTCACACCCCAGGTTGAAATTTGCAGTCAATTGATCTGCAGTTGCTCTGCCTGTTTTGCCTTGCACTTCGAATTAATGCACGGATATCACGATCCTGGAGTATGCACTTCCGCCCACTGTTGCCCTTTGCTGATGATGTCTTTCCCTCGGAGTTCCATGCCGACATCACCTTTGACACCATTGCTCATGAAACATCAGCAAGTTGAGCTGTCTTGGTCACTGAAGCTCCTGCCAAATGAGGCCCAACAATCACCCCTCTTTCAAAGTCACGGAGGTCTCCTCTTGCAGCCATGCTACCCATAATTACAGGCAACCAGGCCTGTCCAGCATTTTTATACATGACTCTAAGCATGCTGGGATGTTATTTGTTTAATTAATTCATGAGCCACAGCCCTCGCTTTCAATATACTTGCTGTCCCTCATTTACCCAGGTGTTTCCATTTTTTGTCCAATACCTGAATGTATGTGTGTGTGTGTGTGTGTGTGTGTGTATATATATATATATATATATATATATATATATATATATATATATATATATATATATATATATATATAATTACTATGGACTGGAGAGGAGGGCTATAATTCGAGGGCTATAATTATCCTGGAGGTAACAATAGTGTTCCTTCGGGACATTTATTCTTCCACAATGGTTGAGTCTGCAGTACATATTTAATATATATGAAAATAAATGAGGCAAGGTGTGATGAGTCAAAGGGTTTTCGGTCTGTGATTCAGCCTCCCGACAGTAGATGGCATCAAACCAACTCGGGACTTCCCTTACCAAGATCTCGTGACCATGGCAAAAGTCATCTTTTGAGGGGCGGCACCTTGGTGAGGGGCGGAAGTACGAGTATGTAACTTCCAGCCACTGGAGTCAAGTGAAGGATAAGGACACGTGTCGGTTGGGGATTGGTGTTCCACTGACTACAGAGGCGGGACATTACATACTAAAGGGAACGTACTACTGTGTTCGGGGTTGGTCCGAAAGTAAAGTAGGAGGAGTAACGGGTGGAGGGAGAGTCTGGTTTTGTGCAGCGGGATTTTTGAAACACTAACATTTCTTTTGTCTTTTTTTTGTTTATGTATGGTCACCACGAAGACAAATTAAAGACGAGTCATCACAGTTTGTTTTGGATTCCACCCCTGCACTCCTTCCCTCACACCATTTTGTTTTTCGTTTGTTATTTAATCCTTTTGTTGTGTATAGAAAATAAAAATAAATTATTTTATTTCTGTACACATAAATTACTGTCTGGACATTCCATTTAATACACTCTCGCCTCACACAAGGTTGGACAGTAAATACGATTAGTTTAAATATAGCTGATACAGCACATGTAACTACATCTTTGCATATATTTTGTTTAAATATAGCTGATACATCATAAGTAAATAAATAAATAACATACATAAGTAACAGAAAATGTTTTTGAAGTTCACACCGCAGAGTTAACAAAGTTTTTCTCTGTTTCTGTCTGGTTTCGTTTCTATCCTGTCCATCATATTTTGTTCACATTTTAATCACCATTGCAGCGTTTGGAACATCTTTCTTTTGTAGTATGTTTTGTAATGAATTTTCTGTTAAATCACAGAATCACTATTGAGCAGTTTTTTTCAAATTTCGCCATGTTCTCTTGTTGTGAGGCGTGAAGATGAAAGGCATTCCTTTTAAAAGGGGCAGAACCTACAGTGATGTGAACCAATCACATCACAGACGCAGACTATTGCCGGTGGTGTAAGGATGTTAGGGCAAAGTTCAATCTATTTTTTCTCCTATGGTTAGGTTTTAAGCAATCACATGCCAGAATTTCCAACCACTGATACATACATACATACAGCATGAGGAGCTATAAAAGATACATGAGAAGAAAATGATCCTGAGGGGATGGGTGGGATGGGATTTGAATCTTTATATGTATTTTGCTTCTGTTCATTTGTAAAACATAAAAAATAATAAAAATAATTATTCACAAAAAAAAAGGTGCTTTTGCCCTTTAACTGCAACACCAACTGCAAGTGCAGTGGAAAACTGCCCTGTGGCAGAGCAAAGCTCTGCCCTTTTAAATTGGCAGGGATGGGGTTAACTTCCCCTGCCTGCCTGGGTTTATTATGTTCAGGTGGCTGGGGTTGATTAGTTGATTAGGTTGATTAACGATCAATCGGCGCCCAGCCACCTGATATAAAAGGAGGCCTCTGCTTCTCATTTGGAGAGAGGGAGCTGAGGAAGCAGGTTGTTTTTTTTTTTTGGGTTGTTTCGAAAGTTTGAATCCAGTGAAGGCATTGCCCAGCCTGGAAACTGTTATTTTTGTAAGTTTTGCTTTTTATCTTTTTTGTCTAAATTGCTTTGTTTTGGCCCTTGTGCCCTTTCATTTCGTGTTTATTTATAATAAAAGTTATTTTTTTGAACTGCAGTCTGTCTCTGGGCCTCTATCCACTCGCCAGCCTGCCACATGCCCTTTTATAAAAACCAAACCAGGATGCTTCATGCATTCTCATCACAAGCTTCTGCTAGTGTTCAGAATCTTCAGTGCAGTAAAGGTCAGTGCATTTGTGTTGCGCCACCGTGCAGCCCCTATTATATGTTTAATAGTGAGTCAGTATGAAATATTTGGAATAATAGCTTGTGTAGCTCTTCAATATTTCTGCTCAATGAGCAGGTAGAATGGGACTTAAGGCATTAAAAAAGTTTGGGTTCTATGTGCCTGAAATTCCGTCAGTAATAATACAAACACATTATATGACAATCAATAAACCAGTGAATAGAAGCTTGACATTTATCTGTGCAATGAGATACAACCCTTCATAGCTGAATACACATTTTGTAAGAGATTCCATACTGCAGATTTCCTAGATCAATAGAATCCAATTCAGCCTAGGTGTTTAGGTACCAGGAAGCAGAAAGAATAATTAATTAACAGTGTTGGATTTGAAATGTTCATATCTCAATTAAATAATTCTAAACAAAGACCCAAAAGTGTTCAATACCCTAAAGAAGTTTCACACACATTCTTGATTTCCTAGTTGCAGTTGCAGCCTGGAATACAACTTCGACAAGTCAGCACCCATACTACTCTTCATTTCATGGGTTTGAAATAATAATTATTTTTGTAATGTTATGAATATCCCCTTTCAGCACGGAGAATCCGCTTAAATGAATGGCAGTGAATGAATGATGACGACAGGATTGCAATTGCAGATGATTTATGACTGTGAAGGGCGCTCATGGCCCGAGAGAAATATAAATTTGACCAGAGGTCTCGTCTGTGGGTGCCCGACGGCTACCTGCGCGAGTCCAGCTGGAAATACATGAACAGATACATGCATCCCAGTGCCGCAGATAGGATGTGGCTACGAGCCACCTCCCCCCGAAATAATGAGGCCGCCAAACCATGAATGAATAATTAAAAATATTTTATATATATTTTTATATATTATAAATATTAAATATAACCCCTAAATAAGAATTTAATGAAAATCAGCAGCTGAGACTTGGTCAGTCCCCAGAGCATGACTGCACCGAGGGAGAGAGCCCAGCTTCTCAAACCTGACCACGCACCATGCAGAACTACTAAATACGAACACTCAGGTAAGGAAAAACCCCCTACTCACATATTTTTTATTTTTTAGGAGGGAAACCTCAGGAAATCTGTGGCTGAGGGCAGCCCTTCCTCCAGGCTCTAAGCACTCAAATCCTGTTTCAGCCTCCCAGCGCTTGACTGAGCAGCCAAAACTAAAAGAAACGACAAGAATGAATAGTACACAGAGCTTTTTATGCGCTTGCTGATGACGTATTGGTTATGGGCGGATTCTCCTTCCAGAAAAGCAACCAAGTTTACAATTCTTCTATGAATCACACCACCTCCAGCATTCTATGACATATGACTCTCTTTAACCTACAGTGTAAAATACCAACTGTGCAATGCACTCCTTCTGTTAGCATTAAATTACCCCTCTAGAGTCAAATGTAATACATAATAAAAACTGTCTTGCTAAAATCAATATTTTCTATTGAAAGGATGGAAGTTATATTAATCGCTGGAGACCCATATGTGCTGTGCTGGTTATAACTTATGTGCCAATATAAAAAGGTTGCTTAATTATTCAAACTCAATTCATTCCAAATGCCAACTTCTATAGCACACTGTTGCTGCATCTCCTGTTGTAAATCACACAAGCAGAACCAGTTCAAGTAAAATCCCTCAACTTTGCTTCAAGTTAGCATCCCCCCCCCCACCCCACCCCCCAACACCAAATATGGTGGGGGGGCCCTAAGTGCATCAGCACAGCTGATGAGCCTCCTCTCATGTAGCACACACTCACAAACAAACTCCTTTATTAAGGCTTTCACAACTAATCGCCTTGCTCGTTCACTCTCTATGCTCAAGGTTAACAGTCCTGACAGTCTCCCTGGATCATTGAACTTCTAAGGTAGTTTTTGATCAATTTCAGTTTTGAAAAGGACCTTTCTGCACTCGCCCCAGTAACTGGTATAGTCAAAAGGAGTTTCGGTGCCGTTGCAACATCCAAAACACTAGGCAATATAGCGTTATTTTTAAAAAATAAAAGCAAATCATTAATCGTACCACCAGCAATCTGTTGTATTTCGTCTTTTAACGCTGTTCTGAATGACAGTAGCTGTGTAGGAAAGTCTGGAGATAAATCCCCTTCGTACTGAGCTGCCAGGGACTCGGCTGATTTAAACAGTGCATCGTCATTACCAGTAAGAAGTTCAGAAGGATACTTTGAGTACTCTGTAATGTTATGGAAACCTAAAAAGCTCTCATTGATTTTTACTTTGATGGAAATTTCATTAATATCATGGGATACCGTCACATGTCGAAAAACTTGGTTAAGTTGGCCTTCCTTTTTTATATCTTGTGTTGTGTCCAAAATAACAGAATAAAATTGATCCTCTTATCTCAGTAACTATTTCTTTTTGTATTTTTTTTTTGACAGCAAATCAATCAGCCTGTTTTGTATTCGTGGGCTAAGATATTTTACTTTGGTGTCTTTTTCAATTAACTGTTTTAAAACTGGGTCATATTTACTTACGAGTTCTATGACAAAAGTTTCCACTGTTTTTCTCTCCTAACTTTTCTCTGTGTCCTCAGAAAGCTAGATTGCAAGTACCCAACGTAAGCGTAACGTTATTGACTCTGTAAAACTTCCAACAGCACACCTGGTCTCTGTATTCAGCTTCTAATTCCAGGTCGATAGTCTCGTCATTTCTCCATGTGTCATAAATAATACAGGCTGCTAAACGTGAACATGCCATTTCATTTTCTTTAATTTTTTGTAAAATGCCCTGCCAATTTTTTATTCCAACTGCCCATGCTTGTTGGTGTGAAGCATGTTTGCAATCTCCAAACAGCCAGCACGGTTCACAGTTTGCACTATCTAGTTTTAAAGAATAACATAGCCACTTCCTGTGTGAATGGGTCATCTGGAGAACAATTGCTAATTTCAGCTTCCGGTTTGTCTTGTTTGTTTTCAATCAAAGTTTCATTATTTGTAGCACTTGCCTCATCATTAGTCGCTAGTGGCATATCATCAGGATTGTCTGTGTTTTGACTGGAGCAGGATAATTACAGTTAGTCAATGTGTAAGTCTGGCTCTGGCTATGATGATGATAATGCTGATTCTGAATCACGGGTAGCAGACCTAAATAGAATTGTTATTTTCGGCAACTTGCTTTTAAGTATCTGCTCCCTATTTATTCTGGCGCCTATGAGCGCAACTCAAATACTTTCTTGTGACACTAGAACACCTCACACCTCATAATTATGTCACTCACGACCTAAACTGAAAAATGTGAACTTAACAAAATGCCTGTTAATACTCGTTGGTTCAGCAGAATGAATGTTACGGGGCAACGGCATGCACAAAGCATTGATCCACCCCTGATGCTGATTGGTCGCAGGACCAGGAAAATTGCCAGGGAAAAAAGATATACACCACAACATTTTAAACCAATTAACATTGACAGATTGTCTTCTAATCTAAGGCTTCCTGTTAGAGATGTGGAGACGGGGCCCCTTGTAATGCAGGGCACTCCTGCAGGGTGGGGTCTGCAGGGGCTTACGTTATGCCACTGAGGTGTGGCCATTCCCCAATTAGGTAATTGAGTGCTAACTAGGGAGTGGCCACATGTATAAAAATGAGGAGAAAACCTGTGTTTTGGATTGTAAACTTTATGTTGAAGGCAAATGTCCAGCCTATATTGTATTGTTTTGTTTTGTGTGAACCTCTTATTTTGGCCATCATGCCAGTTGATTTGTTCATGTGTCTGTTTTGTTTATTTTGTTAATAAACTGCAGCTTCCTTGTTTGTCAGTCTCTTTCCTACCACCAAAAGCTTGGGCCGTGACACTATCCTGTCACAGGGTCAATATACAGTAAAAGGTTCATACAAAACCAAAACAATACAGGCTGGGCATGAGACTCAGAAACAAGGAAGCTGCAGTTCAAGCACTCACATGCATATGTATTAATATGTTTTACAATCCTAAAACACAAGTTTTCTCCTCCTTTTTATGCAGGTGGCCACTCCCCAATTAGCACTCAATTACCTAATGGGAAATGGCCACACCTGTAATTGCTGGCAGGGACAGAATTAACCTCATCTCTGCCAACCTTACATTTCCACACACACTATTAAAAAAGCAGGGCTTTTGCCCTGCCACAGGTGTGATGGCTGCTTCAATAACTCTTGGTTTCTATTACACACGGTTAACTCAATAACTGCACAACCACAATGAGCGATACCCCAAAATGTCAACATCTGTGCAGTTCATATGATGAAATATATCTGCTAGACTAGACCATCTCAGCCATAAGTTAATTAGATATGATCTGTCAAAAAAAGTACAATTGCTTTCCGATTTTAAAGTTATATATTATGTGTTCTGCAGCAGTCAACTCCATTCTATCAGTTCTGTCACATTATATTCTTCAGTAAAGGAGGGATTTGATGAATGCCCTGTCTGACCCTGAGCCCCCACCTCCTTGTATTCTGTGTGGTACATTAGTCATCCTCTCCTCTTATTCAGATCAGTGTGATGCTAATCTCTGCAGTCAGCTAAAATACATTCTATATGCCAGCCAGCAATACAATTGATGGATATATTCTTGTAGATGTGAATACTTTCTTTATGTATTCCCTTTTATTTATGGAAGCAACCAAAAACTGCTGTAATTCAAATGAATTAGAATATACACTAAAACTAATAATAATAATTATTATCTGGCATCCTGGCAGTTCTAGACGTACGTGTGTGTGTGCGCGTGTGTGTGAGCGTGTGTGTGTGTGTGTGTGTGTGTGTGTGTGTGTGTGTGTGTGTGTGTGTGTATATATATATATATATATATATATATATATATATATATATATATATATATTTTTTTTTTTTTTTCAAGGGACTCTCTCATGTTCCAGCTGTCTCAATTAGGTTACAGGTCTAAGTCCTCAAGTCGTACACCTCTCCCTGTGAAGCCTGGGTGAGACTTGAGATTTATTGATTCCTCTTCAACATCTTATCTTTGATCTCTACCCCCTTCAGGAAAACAACCAAACTATTTGTGGATTCTTTGTGAATTTGTATTATTAGACAGGCTGTTTTGTGTTTTAAATTTGTTCATAAATTAACATGGCATTGGGCAGTTTGGAAGATAATGCTTTCAAGTTTGACAGATAATTAACTTGTGTTTCAAAGCTGATTAATGTCAAACAGTTCTGCTGAACTGTCTGTCACAAATGATAACTGTTACAGTGATACTTTGAACAGACAATTCCAATTATTATCTTTGGGTACTGATTGTTTAGGGAAGAAATGATTATAGTGAGTGAAAATAAAGCAGACAAGGTTGGACAGTTTTACTCAATCCCATTAACTCAATGTAAAAGATCAGAATGCTCTTCTAAATAAAAATGGGTATTGGGTTTGCAATAGATGCTTGCATCTCAGGAGACTACATTTGACATATTCACGTGTCATTATCTAACCCTGTGAAACTGAACTACACTGTCAACTGCCCAACCTTTCACAATACAGAACTTCAAGCCTGAATATACATTTGATTGAACGTCACATTTAATTTCTTTTAAATAGGAAGACATACAAAGTTGAACATGGTTGCAGTTTTATTTTGGATACATTGTCAGTGCTATTGCTTACAACTATTTTCCCAAGGTGCACATTATAAGCTTGCAGGCTAGTTCATTAATCAAACATGTGCACATGAAGGTTCTACAGTAGGGATACTTAGGCTTTTATTAAATTTGTATATACTTTTTGGTTACTGGCTTTTAGCCCAGCTTAGCCTAGCTTTTGTTATTGATGTTACTGTGGAATCGTTCTTTTGGGCATAAAACATCCTAAGTATCAGAGTGTGCATTGAAGTAGATAAAGCTAATGAAACAATTGCATACATCTTGTATTTATATATAGGTCTGAGGTGCAGAGTTTTGAGTAAAACATGTATTAAAACAAGTAGCTATATTACAAATTGAAAGATATTTGGTACTTTAGGATAAATAAACATTTGCTTGTCTTGCTACCAGGTAGTCTGATACTCATTTCTTACACTTCTTCACCTCAGCTCTGTACTCGGGGTTTAATTATACCTGTGGTTGCCAAGCATGTCAGTGAAGTAGCTGATTGGTTGATAACATGAAATAAGGGATTGCAGCAGTGGAAACATTTGACCAAGGAACTGCAATGTATCTTAAAGTACTGTAGGCCTGCATTTAGAGCTTTCTTTAAGAAATTATTGTACCAGATATTCTTTTTTTTTTCTTTTGTAAATTAAAATACATGTTTGCTATATCATGTTTTTTTTTTTGTTTTGTTTTTTTTTCATATAGTGAATGGGAGCAGGCAGATGCACAGCAGGTAAGATTTATAAATTACTTTGCCCATACAATTAATTGAATTCCATAAGTTTGTTCAGCCAATAAAAATTATATAATTTACCAATCAAATTACCGTTACTCAGCCACAGTCACATGAACTCACCTGCAACCAATCATATTAATACTGCACGTCACTTTCAAACCAACACATGCATAGAAAGAGGTTACTGTGGTCCAAAAACTAGGATGCTGTTATACAGACATCTTGTTACAATCAGTTTTAACATGTTTATAAAATAATGATCATAAAAAAACAACTCAGCTGGCAGCAAAGGAGAGGTTAAAACGAGTGTGAAAAGGTTATGGAAGTGCTGCTAGCAGTAATGCAGCTGTGCTCTAGATCACCAACCTTGTTACACAGTGTTGACAGGGCTATTAGAGGGTAGGGTTGTCTTGCCTGAAAATGGATTTACACCAAGTGGTTACAAAGGCACTTGGCCATGTGTCCCCCCTCCCTGAGGTTCTAAATTTGCAGAACCTGTTTGGTTTTGTACAGTGCTGTGACACAGCAGCTATAAACTTAAATATAAACCATCTTATTCAGGAAATGCACTGCCCTGATTGTCCTTTATCACACAACATCATATGCATCTAATTTTAAATGCAGTTTGCTAATCTTGAGTTGCAAGCACATCATAACCAATGTGTATTTCAGAGAGTTGCTTGCAACTCGAGCTTTTCGGCTGTTTGTCTGTGTTCTGACTTATACTCATGAATATGTATTTGACTTCTATTAATGTGATTGGCCAGCTGCGAAGCTCCTTGCAGCCCTATAAACTAGACCAGAGGTTCTCAAACCTGGTCCTGGGTTTTAATTGTTTTCAGCTCTTTTAATTGTTTTCAGCCTTAAACAGTTGCAGAGTTCAAGTTACGTATAAAATGTTTTAGCTAACTAATAAGCTGGGTTCGCTAAACTGCGGACCACCAAGGTAATGTATTATTCCTTATTATTAGGCTGATATATACTTCTTTCTATTCAACATTATTACTTTGCCTCACCTCAAAAAAATGTGTTAAGTCTTGGTTGTTTCAAAGCCATCTGAACAACTTTAATGTGGTTATGGTGGTATGGTGTCGCTGTAGTCTGCAATGACAGTGAAAGATTTTGAAGAGCACAAAGACTATAGTATTGCTATCAGCAGGACTTGGGAATTCATGTATGCACACAATGTGGGATAAAATTAATTTTATTTTGCCACAAAGCAATGTGTCTCCATGGCAACCCAAGGCCATAACCAGCTTTGAGGCACCCAAGACCCCGAGGCCCATGTCTTGGGTGCCTCAAAGCTGGCTACAGCCTTGGGTTGCCATGGTTCCTGTTCATATAAGTCATACAAGATATAGCTCAGTATGTATCACATCATTTTATTACCATTTGTGGTTTGATAATCAGGGGATTTGACACACATACCCTGGCCTGTTCTCAATCCCACTGAAGCTCTGTGGGGTCAAATTGACCACTATCTTCTCCTCGTAAGAGGATCCCAAGCATTCTGAACTCTGTACTGAATTCTGTAGAACTTTAAAGATCATACTATTTTTTTTTTTTGTGACTCAGACAGATTACTTTTTCTTCTATTTTCAAAATCCTACGGAAATATAAAGCACTTTGAAAAGTGAAGACAGGGATCAGTTTCCCTTCACTAATGTTCTATAACCAACACCTCCAATAGTTACTTTTGATCGCACCATAAAACAAAACAGAAACTAAATCTGCCTATTATATTGAAATGGAGGATAAATGATGCATGCCTACCAATTGTTATACATATTATGTGCTGCAATAACATAACAGGCAAGAGAACCAATTCTGATAGCTATATTCAAAAGGTACCAAAAAGGGCCTTAAACCCTTTTTGTAAGCTAAAAGACGTAAATTAAAACTATTACTTACAGCTCACTGCGGCTGTTTTTCAAGCACCGCTAATCTGTACATTACCTTAATTATTCAAATTGGTTGTTAAAAAGTATGTATTAAACGGGTGCTTTATATCATCTAAAATGTCCTTTTTAATTACTAATATGTGTGTTCTGTATGGATCTCTATGAGTGAAGTGAGGTGGGGTAGTATCTTTGCTCTGTGTACTGATGTCCATAGGAGAAGCACTGAATCTTGTGCAGCACTTTCATACATACCTACATCCCATCCTCACATCAGCCTTCAGAAATCTTTTCACAAGCAATATTTGCTGGAACAGCTGGTAAACATGACAATTAATGATTTAAGGATAAAAGAGAATCACAAAAAATTTGGGAAATTAGATGGCACAAAGAATTAAGTCATATTACTGGTAGGAATCACAGTGCGATTTCCAGTGGAAGGATAAAATAGACAAACAACAAAACATCATGGTGAATCTTGATACATCTGTAGTACACAATTTAAACAGTTTATACTGAATCAACTGCTAAAAAATCATGTGTGTGCGCGTGTGCGCGACAACACATGAATTAATTTCTCTTGTTAAATGTTTTAATCTTCATGGCAATGCATGAAGCTCTCCTCACAATATTCAGTCTCGTTCTTTTCCTACTTAGTAAGCAGACACGGACATTTGACTATCCCCTCCCCTAAATAACTATAAATTGAGTAATCTGAATTGTTATGACCGATTTTTTGTCCTAAATCAGAACTATATTGCAATGCATTTCCTGAAAACTACGCCAAATGCGTTGTGAGGAAAACTGCCATGACTTTTTGTGACAAATACAGCGATTCTTGGTTGTAAATCTCTCTCCCGACCTGTGAGGGCGCTAAGTAGCGAGAACAGAATACCTTGGACAAGTTGGCCAGACACTTCATTCCCAGGGTTCAAAGAAAGTCGGCCAGCTAGAAAGGGGGCGGAACTCTTGTGCATTAACTCATCGACCCGGAAGGGATATGATGTGGCAAAGAAGTATGTTTGAAGTATGCAAAAAAAATATTCTGTAGCCATGTGGCAAAATGTTTTGTGGTCTGACGAAACTAAAACAGAACTTTTTGACCTAAATACAAAGCATTATGTTTGGCGCAAACCCAATACAGCACATCACCCAAAGAAGACCATCCATGGTGGTGGCAGCATCATGCTATGGGGATGTTTCCCACTGGCAGGGACTGGGGCTCTTGTCAGGATAGAAGGGAAAATGAATGGAGCAAAGTACAGAGAAGATCTTGAGGAAAACCTGCTGCTCTCTGCAAGAAAACTGAAACTGGGACAGAAATTCACCTTTCAGCGTGGATAAGGAACAAAAAGGTAAATGTCCTTGAGTGGCCCAGTCAGAGCCCTGACCTAAATCCAATCGAAAATTTGTGGCATGACTTGAAGATTGCTGACCATCAACACCCCCCAAGGAACTTGACAGAGCTTAAACAGTTTTGTAAAGAAAAATGTTCAAATATTGTCAAATCTAGGTGTGAAAAGTCGGTAGAGACCTATCCCAACAGACTCACAGCTGTAATTGCTGCCAAAGGTGCTTCCACCAAGTATTAACTCATGGGAGTGGAGACAAATCCAATTATGATCTTTCAGCTTTGTATTTTTAATATATATATATATATATATATATATATATATATATATATAGATATATATATATATATATAATTTTTTTTTCTCAATAAAAACTTTTTTTTCCCTTAACAGTGTGGAGTATGGTGTATAGATAAGTGGGAAAAAACCCTCATTTAAATGCATGAAGCTCTGAGGCACTGACATAACAAAATGCAAAAAAAATTCAAGGGGGTGTAGACTTTCTAGGCACTGTGAATGTCTCCATTGATAACTACAGTGTAACCACAATAGATGGAACACAATACAACATACATATTTTAACAGCTTAATCTGCAGAAGTTATTGTTGTTAATCTTGGTCTTTTTTCCACTCTTTTTTCCACTCGGTGGGTAACTTGGCAGATAAAAACGCCAGTCTTTGGCTCTGGAGCTGTTTAAAAAGCCACTATGGATTTTCAGTGTCCTGTCTTCATTTCTTTTTTCTTTAGTATAGTACGCACTTCTGCTGATAATAAACATTACTGTTGGATGACAATGACGGGTGAGTGGAATCCGAACCTGATATCCACTTCATACAGCCAAACTTTATGATCCGGCTCCGGTGAAACCAAACTCCATTCTTTTTTTTTTTTTTAATCATATCTGAAGTGTTTAGACCGAGATTTTTTTTTTAAGTCAGTCTGCGTAAAAATGATGCAACATACATTTGTAATTTCAAATATGTTTAATATTTCCTTTAGAAATCATTGTAAATTCAAAATTTCTTTCCCCCCCCCCCCCCCCCCCCCCCCCAAAAAAAAAAAAGCAGAGCCAGGGAAATCCCTCCCCCATCAAACAGCACCCTGGTAGGAATTAATACACATGAATATAAATCTATATTGCGACATGCTTGTAATAACAGTCCATTGATTTTTCATATTAGAGTGTCAAATTATAGAAAGTACCATGAAAAAAAATAGGTAATAGTTGCCAGTAACCATTGCTGGCTGATAGCATGACAGTTCAAACCTTATAAATTGAAGTTATGTCAGGTACAGTATCTCTTTAATGCCTACAATAATTAGTCTCAACCCCAACATCTAAATTAGTCTACAAATTTAAAAGCTTTTCAATTACAGATAGGAGGAAGAATTGGTTTGTTTCATCAGTTTCAATTTTATTCTTTACAACATGCGATTCTTGCCAAACAACAGACCCAAGAGAGGGGTTGAAGTGTTTGTGTGGCTTGAGGCGTGCCTGAGAGCACTCTTGTAGTAGGGTGCACTGTGAACAGAACGATGTGCAATCAGTGTAGCAGTTCTGCTACAAGCTACAGAAACACTGCAGTGTTCAGCACTCCCATACCTGTGCAGTTTGGCTGCCCAGACACCTGTACAAAAGCCCAGCTGTACTAATAATCCATCACTTAGTGACTTTATTGACTCAGTTTATTATTGTAATCCAGTTTACAGATATCTCAAGCTGAAAGCCCCTTGTTATTCCACTATCTGGAGCATTTACCCGTGGAGCAGTTCTGTTTTAGAACAATTGCTTTAGTCATACAAGAATATGATATTGTATTGGCATCAGTCCATAGAGCTTATTTGTAATTAATATTTCTTGCAAAATAGTAAGGTCAGAACAATCATGATCACTCATGAGTGCCCACTCCATAACCTTGAAATCTCCTCACTCAGGGTTTAATACATTTGTATTGGCACTAGCAAATGTGGCCTTTCCTATGGTAACAGCAAGTTTTCAATAGTCAAGTAATTGCCGTTTTTTTACTTTGTCATTTTCAGATTATAAAAGAAGCTAATGGTGTATCATTAACTCCAATGCTGACACATACCTCATGAGAGTGGGAAGCTTAATTAATGGAGAGCAAGAGCAGAACAAATGTTTCACTCATTGAATGGAGAGTCGTGCATCATTTTTAAGTTTCTTTTTGTCAGCATTCTTGAAAGTCAATCTGGCTCTTGATACGCAATAAATGTATCAATTTATCAGTCAGGTCAACTTTAGGTTGCAAGGAAAAGCTGTTCAGAGAGGGGTGCCTGTTTAAGCACAAATGCTGCAACTACAGTACATGCTGCAAGTTAATTTTGTAATGTCTACAAACACACATATCACAACTGAAGCATGTTAATTGCGTAGTGTTCAATGAACTGCTGAAAATATATAATGAAACAAGCAGAAATGTAAGCAACGGGTGAAGTAGGTTTTTAATGTTTTACTGAAAACATTGTCTGGCAGACAGCTCTTTCGTGAATTGGCAGCCTTCAGGGTTCGTTTAAACGAACATTAGAGGGACATTTTGGAAGTTCCACGAAGGAATTTGGTTTACATTCTTGTCTCATAAGACTGGGATGATAGAACTTTTTACAAGGCAACAGTTTTCCTTGTATTTCTTTATGCTGGAAATAAGAGTAAGATTATGATACATTTCCCCATCCATGACAGTTCTACTGATGAAAACAATAAAATGTAGAAAATACTTCAAAACTAATTATGCGGGTTATTGCTCCTTACAACCTTTCAAATGACTCTGATTCAAAATACATATGCATTAACTGCACTGTAGTAATGCTGTACTAATGACACACAATATGATCATGAACATAACTTGTATAAATGCTTTTATGGAGTTCCATTCTCACAATCAGAGATATTGTGTGCTACTGTAAGTGCTTGTCATAAATATTAGTAAATGGTACCTACTCTGTATGCATGCATCATAAAGTGTATCCTGTTTATTTACTACTGCAGAGATACTTACAAGATGTTTTATTTGCAAAATGTAAAATAAATAAATAATATAGTGCTATTTTATATGATGGATTATCAATTTAAAGTAATACTGTAGTTACACAAAAAGGTGACTAGTGACAATGAATATTAATTATATTTGGTCAGTGTCAATGAAGTTTACAAAATAATTGTAACTGACTTTAAATGTGTTTTTCAGATAAAGTTAAATACCATTATACCCAGCATTTACTCTGATAATAAATCTTTATCTTAGTTGTCCTTTAAATTTGTAACAAACAGGCTTTTCTCCTTTCTGAATAAAATGCTGCACCATATATAGTTTCCTGTATGATATCCACACTCCATCTTCTCCTTTATCCTACCATTTGCTTTTCCAAGTTAGAAATTATTGCAACATTCCCCAAAGCACATGATCCAATGAATGCAGGATATTTGATTTATGATCATTTCACTTATTAGTTAAAAGGATAGTTCAGGGTAATATTTCCATAGATCAATACCTGCATTGCTCTGATTGAAGACATTCATGACAATTGACTCCTAGCAGGTGGAACAGACCTCTGAAACCTACATGCTCTTGATGGCTGAACACTCGGTTTGAATTTTGCCATCAAAACCACATTCAATATATATTCAAAGACCAAGGGATAATATATGCATGTGCTCCTAAACATTTACTTGTAATAATTGTCTCTTGCAATAACAAGAATGGAACATCACACAGTATAACAGCCTGCTACTTTGGAAGGGGACTGTATAATAAAAGGATGGCTGTTTTTTTCACAGGACTGCTATGGTCCTCATTAATACAAAATCAAAATCATCGCTGGTTTCTCTTCAAGAAGGGAAACAAGGGACCACGGAGAAAAGAACAAAGTGCTGATTGGCTTTGCTGATGCCCTACAGTGCATACATACATCACATGCAAGTTAACACCCTTTGTCATAGGAATACATCTATGCTAATTGTAATAAACTAAAAGTAAAATATGTTAAAATAAATGTGTTTGTTATTTCGTATTCAAGAGTTCTGGTAACACCTATGAGATAAAGGGTCATATTTTTAAATCATTAGTGCTCTAAAGTGCTTGCAGTACCATGCATTTACCTACTGGTGTCTATTTAAACTGGTGACAAGAGAGATTTACAAGCAGTTGCAAGCTTTTGCTAATCATGACCCCATTGTTGTACTCAGTCTCTGTAATACGTTTGTGTGTAATGATTTATCTGCATGCTAATGAACTGCTGAGGCTAGTAATTCATTTAACCACGGCTCTAGTGTTGAAAAGGTTGGTAATCAGAATCCAAATCATCCTTGGAATCTACATCACTTCATCCAAGACTGACCAATTGAGTTCAAACACAGGTGAGCCTAGCTCTGTGTACAATATAATAATAAAAATATATGTTGGCTCTTTCTATTAAAGCTAAGGCAAGCCAGCATATTCTCCAATTCTAGCTTGACATCGTAGGCTGCCAGTTTATTGAAGAATTCAAAACTCTTCTTATAAGAACCATTATATCTCAGTGAGCCTACACTCCAAGCCATCCCCTGCATTCAATAGATTCAGGATTTCTGAAGGTACCTAAAGTCAGGGTGCAAATCATTTTGAAAATTGGTGCTAAACTATTTTGAAAATTTACACCAGAGAACCGACTGGTGCTTGCATGTGATGTATGCAGCAATAACATTTGACATATTAACAAAACAACAGCTCATGAATTCAGCTACACTGAATTTTACTAATGGATTAGATTTACATTCACTGCAATAACTAATTTGGTTTGAACATAAATCCGTGATTATATGCATCTAACCAAAGCATAAGTAATTTATAATCCACAAAATGTGTTAATAAACTAGCTATGCTTAACTTTCGCGGTAAAATGAAAAAAAAAGACGCTTTCCGAACAGGAAACATTATTTTCCAATGTATTGTTGCCTGTTAAGTCTACTATTGCCCTCATAACTTTTTTGACTTGATGAACAAAGATTTAATCGATTACTGTGTAAATATGCGCTGCGGCATGTTTGCTACCACTTTCCCACACTACATGAACCTTCTCTCCTGTGTATGTGGATGAGTGTGGACGGGTCATGTGAGTAGTTCAGACCCAATGAGAAACTATTATCATCTATGGTTGCTCAGGAATGTTGCTGGCTTTATATGAGGTAACCTGGCACTAGAATTAAGCACCATAGCACCAGATTTGCACCCCTGCCTAAGACCAATCTCTAAAATAATGTGGACTCTTAATATTTATAAAAAGACAATCCCAATTGTATTCCTTTAGACATCTGCTCATGCAATGAGTCATTTGGTAATGTTTATGTGTGGGTTTTGTCTACATTATACTTTGTACTAATACTGATGGTAGTGCAGTCAAACATGCATTAAAATACCTTTATAAAATTGTCATTAGTCTGATCAATCCCTGTGCATATATGCATTTCAATGTTAAGTAGGTATGCATATAACCGTTGCAGTTCTAGTACTGAAGTAGTCCATAAATATACAGAGTGTATGTGCGTGTGTGCGCGTGCGCGTGTGCATGTGTGTGTGTGTTGGGGGGGTGTCTGTTTTGTACGACCTTTCTGCTGGAGATTGTGTGATATTAAGTCAGAAAAACAGGATCTTGACTGCTGAAACCACATGAGCCACAAGCACGATTCCTGCTCCGGTTCACATGGGTTTTTACAGCTCTTTTTATTATGAGAAAGTGATTGACTCTGATCTTAAAGTCGCGCTGCCAAAAGGATGTCCTTTTGCTGTTTCACGATGTATTCGAATGACAATGCCACACAGTCATGACTGTAGAGTCCATTTTCAAGTGCATGTAAACCAAGATACTATAATTTGAGTTGTAAAAATCTGATCAATAGGAAGACACCTGCCTTTCCAATCAAAAGTAGTACCAAACAAGGAAAAGGCAAACAAACTTAAAACCCATACAGAAGACCCATATATTTGTAATATTTGGGAATATATATTGAAGTAGCGGTTCATCTATTTTAAGTATCATACAGTCAATTCATGTTAAAACAAATTTGAATTAGACACATTTCCTGATACTACATATTTTGTACATTACTTCTTATAATACAAATGCACATAACACAAATGTCCTGATAGTGTGAATAATTTTGGACAGTAACAGGTTGCAATCATGTTCAAAAATGTTTTATTTTATCTTTATAAGGTCATATATTTTCAATGCAGAATGTTTCATATAACAAAAAACTTATTTAAAATATATTTTGTATTACACAAATTTGTTTATATATATGTTTCATATATCAAAAAGCAAACAATTTAGTTTATTTATTTATTTAAAATATATTTATACATTTCACCACTTAAAATACAATTAGGCAATTTGAAATAGCTTAGATGTGGTTCATATACTGTATTTATAATGTATGCTTTATAATATATTTTAAATATGTTTTTTTTTTTTTTTTTTTCTGTATGGGAATATGTATTAGTTCTGCAGTTCATATCAGGTAACAATAAAAGTCACTCCTACAAAGATTCTGAAGCATGAAGGAGTGTGGTTGAAGCGCCTGAATTAAATTAGGTCTTCTAATTGTATTTATTTTTTTATCAACAACCTGCTTTTTTCCCCACAAAATAAATGGCTATCCTGAAGTTACCAAGTATAACATATGTAAATTTTTTGGGTTAACACAATTAGCTTTCATAACAACCATATTCAATTAATTGCAAAGTCTGTCTCTGTAAAATCTAATAACAGTTATTCTATAACAGGGACAAAATATATTTTTCTAGTTCTAATTGTTCACACTACAGATGCTGCTTGTTGTGTGCAGCAGAGAAAAAAAAAATTATACAATTGATTTAACCACAAGTGTCTTCCATTAAATAATTTTATCCACACTCCCTGCTCTATCATGCAAGGAATCAGGAAGGAAATAAAAGCTAAGGTATGTTAATTTCTATCAGTTCAGTTTTGCTCTTTGTACCATTTTACTTTTTTAGTAGTATTTTTTATAAATTGTTCAAGTTTTGATAATGCATTGTAAATGCATCTTAATAATGGTAAGACAACTGTGGTCTAGTGGTCAAAGTCCAGAGCTTCCAACCAGAAAGTTACTGGTTCAAATCCCACCTTGGCCACTGACTGTGACTCACTGTGTGACCCTCAGACCCTTACCCTCCTTGTGCTCCATCCTGCAGATAAGATGTTAAATTAACATCCTACTGTAAGTGACTCTGCATATAATGCACAGTTCACAGCCTACCTCTGTAAAGTGCTTTGTGATGATGGACCACTGTGAAAGGTGCTATATAAAAATATATACAGTATCAGTCAAAAGTTTGAGTACAGCTGCTTGAAACCAGCATCTATGTTTTTAACTGTATAAACTTGTCTATAAACACTTAATATTTCATTATATATATATGATATGTGTACTTATATAAGCTGACAATCATAAGTGAATTGCATTCAAAAATTTAATTTTTAAACGAAAATGTAAATCTTGTCAATTTCAATGAAATGGTCACCCAAAGCAAGGGGATTTCAGTCTGAAGTCCAAGTCAGTTAAAAGTCTGAAATGTGCATAACACAGAGTTACAACAATGGCATAAGTATAAAAGTGTCTTTGTTAGACGTTCTCTGAGTTAACTAGCATGTTACCTAATTAATCTTTTGTCACCAATTATTGTTAACAGGTGAGGGTCCATGAAGGTCAATCTTTAAGATAAATCGCAAGAACTTTGCAAGTGTCTGTAACTGCAGTGGCCAAGACCATCAAACAATTTGAAGAAACTGACGAGGACCATACAAGGTCAGGCAGGCCAAGGGTGACCTCAGAATCAGAGAACAAGTTCATTTGAGTCACAAGTCTGCTAAACCGGCGATTAACTGCCCCTGAAATACAAGCTCAGCTAAATGCTACTAGAGGTACAGATGTTTCAACATCAACTGTTCAGAGGAGATTGCATGAAGCTGGCCTAACTGGAAGAATTGCTGCAAAGAAACCATTGTTAAGAATGCAGAATAAGAGGAAGAGACTTGCCTGGGCCAAAAAACAAAGAAACTGGACGTTTCAGGAGTGGAAGTCAGTCTTAGGGACCGATGAATCAAAATTTGAAATAAAACCGCTGAGTATTTGTAAGACGCAGAGAGGGTGAGCACATGAGTTCTCCATGTGTGCTTCCCACTGTCAAGCATGGAGGAGGCAGTGTCATGGTCTGGGGTTGCTTTGCTGGTGACAGAGTTTGTGATCTTTACCAAGTCCATGGAAATCTCAACCAGCATGGCTATCATAGCATACTTCAGAGGCATGCCATTCCATCAGGATTACGGCTAGTTGGGCAGTCCTTCATTCTTCAGCAAGATGATATCTGGCGAAGAAGGAAAGTGAAGGACAACTCAATCTAATGACCTGGTCTGCCCAGTCTCCAGACCTCAATCCCATAGAACGTGTATGGGACGAACTGGACAGAAGAGTCAAAGCAAAGCTACCCACAAGTGCCCTACATCTCTGGGAATTGCTGCAGAAGAACGGGGAAGACATGTCGGGTGATTTCCTGCTGAAACTTGTTAACCGAATGCCTCGTGTTTGTGAGGCTGTTATTAAGGCAAAGGGTGGCTATTTTGAGGAATCCAAGATTTAGAGACAATTTTCAATTTTCTTGAACATTGCTTTGATACTCCTTATGTTTTGTTTTGTATATTGTAACATGTGTTTTCATTTTCAAGTATTTATAGAAATGTACATGACGTAAAACATTGTCAATTATAAAAAAAAAAACTAGTTTCCAGCAAGTGTACTCAAACTTTTGACTGGTACTGTATATTATTATAACAGTACATTTAAAAACCAAATCAAATATCCACATGCGCATGCTTAGGACGTCTAGCTGCCCAGGTACCATTTCAATGCAGCAGTTTTGTAACTGCTGGGTCTAAAAAACTAAACTGAGTGAGTACTGTAGGCTGTTTATCTAGTTCGAGTTATGTCATGAAATAGTCTATTTCTATTTCTTTGATTTAACTTTCTGGAGTTTAAAGTTTTGATTTTAAAAACAGGTAAATGTTCCTCATCCACTACAATATCACTTGTAGAACACAAGTGACGTTACAGTAGAATAAATATGACTGGATGCCTAACATACGCATCTGGAAATTCAAATTAGCTGAAAGGGCTATTGAAGTCCGATATACTGAGTGTGGATAGAGACAGAAGCAGTTGGACTTACTCTATCTCTACATGTGGAGTACCCAAAAGGTAGACTGGAGCACTTTAAGTGCAAGTGTCAAAACAGGAAATAACCACATCTGTACTAAACCCATGGTTTATGTGCAATGTTACTGACTTGCTTACTAACCAGCATAATATAGGTTCAGAATGTGGTTCAGAAGCAGATGGTGTAAAACATGTATCGGTTACCCACCCTTCCTTAATTGTTTCCTGTCATCAGTAAATACAATTTCAAATGTAATCAGTCACAATGGCCACTTATTTGGCCAAGAAATTGGTGAGTGTCTTGGAGGAGATAACATGTATTGTGGGTAAGGTCATGCAGGTTTAACAAATCTTGATTTGAAAAAAAAAGATCCTGCACATTTCAATTTATTTCAGTGAATGTGCTTCATTAAATTATATGTGACTCATCTATATCATGCAGTAATTTTGGTAGAATAAATACAAGTGGAAAACATAATTACAGTGTAGACATTCAATTATACAAAAAGGTGGAAATAACCTTTACTGTTATGCAAAATGATAATGCTCCTATATATGCCAGGTTAACATAACTACACATTCTCTCCAGTTTTCACCAAAGGATACAAAAAAAAAAATCTTTCTGGGTGAAACCTTTTTTTTTTTTTTCAGACATCTAACATCAGTACTGCTGTCTGACCAGTGTTTCCTTTATCATCCATAAATATTAAACACTGTAGTGCAAATGTTTGACTTGAAATATTTTTCAATCTCTTCAGAAGTTGGGAAAATGTCTTCACATGCTATCTTATGGTTGACAGCCAAATTATTTTTGTAATGTTTTTTTGTTACTTGGTAAAGCATCTTAACATTCCAGTACACTAACAATCGAGCTATTATATAATAATAAAATCAATCTTTACTTTCACATAGTGCCTTTCATAGTGGACTACTAGCGCTTTACATGACATGAGACTAGGGTGTGTAAACTACGCATCAGCTGCAGAGTCACTTACAACAACTTCTCACCCGAAACACGTAGCACAAGGAGGTTAAGTGACTTGCTCAAGGTCACACAACGAGTCAGTGGCTGAACTGGAATTTGAAGCGGGCACCTCCTGGTTACAAGCCTGTTTCTTTAACCAATGGACCACACAGCCTGCTGCCTACATTTTTCACAGATCCTGATTGTTGGAAAGTTTACAGGGCATGTCCTCTGTTGGGGTTTGACAAAGAGCAGCCTGGTAAATTCATAGTGTACAGGCATAGTGTAAAAGCAGTTAGATCATCATAGTAATGACTGATAATAACATCACTAGCTACATTAACACTTTCTGTGGAGTGAAGTCAAAACAATTAGTGTTTGATGTTAAATTAATTCGACTGTGATGTTAATGGTGGTAATGATGTTAATGGTGATAATGTAATCCACCACAAATTTGATTCTTGGAATTAGGACCTTTCTTTTCAATGAATGAACACAGGAAAAACATAATTTGTACCAGAGGAAATATAAAACTATTTTGTGTTAGAATTACACTGTCCTCGCAGTAGACTTCTCTGTCATTTTGGAATATGACCCTGCAGTTGTTGCTTCCTCCCCAAACAGACCTGGCGACGACAAACCTATTATATTAATTGTAGGTTGATGAGTACGCTAATGTGCTCTGGGAATAAAACAATAATACATACAGCGCTGCTTAGCTGACCTGTAGTTAAACATGGTATAAGCATCACTTTGTGACCTTTAACAGAAGCAACAGTGAACAGCTTTATTGTGCTCTGAAGCTGTGCTGTTCCATTTTGTCAACCTGATTGCACTTCTTCTGTGATGTACAGTAATAGCTTGAGGTTGTCCAAAAGCGAAACAGGACTGATGAATGTAAATGCTCACATCCTATTGAAGATTCAAAAAAACAAAATGTCACATCCATTTAACAATGAAAACATATAAAGATGTTGACAGTTTCTGACCAAAATCTATGCTGTGCCCTATATCATCTTGCATAGCTGTTAGACCTGTCATAAAACATCTGCAGCAAAGCACCCCTATCCCTTTTATTAAATCAATTGTTTTGTGAAATATCTGCAGGCTGAATGATTAAACTTTATACTGTATTGCCAAAAACAATTTTAATTAGGTGTACGTATTGGAGTTTTAGTTGCAAATACAGTTTAGATTTCTGTGTACATATATTATCTCTCTCTCTCTCTCTCTCTCTCTCTCTCTCTCTCTATCTCTATATATATATATATATATATATATATATATATATATATATATATAGAGAGAGAGAGAGAGAGAGAGAGAGAGAGAGAGAGAGAGAGAGAGAGAGAGGCATGTACACTACTGTTGACATCTCTCTTTATAATTTGCTTTCTCAGGCAGTTAACATAGGCCATGACAATCTTGCGAGAGGATTAAGCAAAGGGAAGTATAAGTAACCCAGGCCAGCTTTAACTGTGGTTTACTGCAATACAGCCCTACAACAACGGAGTGACCCTTGTTAAAATAAAAAAGGACAGGGTCAAGTAGATTTTTTTCAGGAATAATAGTGCTACTATCATAGCATGCTACCTCTATTTTTGTTGTAAACACAGCCATTCATGAGTAGTTTTCTAGAGTGCTTATTCAATATCTGAAATGACAGTGTTATCATTTCAAGGCTTGAATATTTGATACTTGCATAAATAATGGATGTCACTGTTAATAAATAATCAATAAGATTTTCTTGAAACTGCTATGTAGCTTAGATTCGCCACTGCTTAGATCAGTTGAATAGACCACTCTGACATCCCATTAGGTTGTGCCTGCAAATGGAGCTTACAATGCAGGTTGTTTAAATCGTATAATTATATTTTTGTCATAATCATCAAGGTTTGCATTGCCTCTTGCTTAAGGAGAAACCGGGCACTAGTGTTAATGAGTAAAATTCAATAAACATATATCTTAAGAATTGTAGAATGGAATGTCAAATCTGATTAGCTTTTGGATCCCTCAAAATACACCCACACATTTTTTTTTCTTTCTAAGTAATGGACAATTCATATATTCCAGTAACATTTATAAAGTACCATGCTTCTGGATTTTAAACCTGTTCCTGTTGTAATGGAGGAAGAAAATAATCTGAAACAGCATAAATACAGTGAATCCAAAATGTCATGTAATTCCTTTACTTTTTAAACAAATATATCAAACACTTTGATTCATACCCCCCTCTGTTTTTTGGCATTTATGGGATTATAATGACAATAACTGACTATTAGACTTCAGCACCACATACAAAGCCAGCAGATAATAAAGGGAAGCTCAGGTGCACACTTTGATAGCAAATAGCATTCATCTCAAAGATTTTGTTAAGTTGACATGTCTAGGCAAGAGAGAATACACAAAATTGCTTCGGCAAGACGACAAATGAAATAATAATTATTTGATTTGCTAGCAGAGACACAGTACCAATAGATTTGACAATGACTCTTATTAGGTTATTAGGGAGGAAGATGGTTCACAATCATGTTCAGATTTCTTAGGATTACAAAGCCAACATACTGTAGAGCCCTATTTTGATTATTTATTTTAGCTAAAGGGAAAACAATGAACAAATATATTAGAATAGATTTGTACAAGTAAAAGAACACATTTAATCAAACTCCCATCCTACCTGCATTATCGAAAGCTACAGTATCATTATCGAAAATGAATGACAGCCTCTCAGACGACATTTTGTAACTTATGTGTGTTTTTACTTTTGTTTTTAGCAAAATACTTGCATGGTTTTAGCCTTTCAAAGTACAGATACTGTATGACCCTGAAACTATGCTCACACAAATACCAATAGCACATTTTCTTGAGTGATGATTGAGGAAAACTTAGAGGGCACGTTCTTGAATTCAACTGGTGCACTTGTATTGCAGTGAAGGTAGCATCGGTTTCCATTCTATTCCAAGGCAACAGCGAATGAACAGGGGTTTTATGGACAATCTTTAAATGACTTCAATGGAGAGACATCTCTTATAAAACATATGGATACAAAAACACTTATTCTATGTAGCTGGTGTATTGCTAGGATGTCCAAACAAAAAGAGAAACACATAACACCTTGTGTGAGCAGGCAACAAATGAACCTTACAGTAACGTGCTGACTGCTAACAAATATTCAGTATGGAGGATCGTTGGAAGTTGGGTATATCTCATCTTTCTCCTTAATAACTAGGTGTGTGATTTTCGAGCAGTAAATACTCAAGTGCTCAAATTCAACACCAGGCACTACTCTCCAATACATACGTACGCTGACAAAACCTATTACCGCATAGGGTCAATACATTGCTTTACTGTCCATTTAGCTTTATCTGACTAAACACATTAACGTAGTTCTCTCATTTTACACCATTTTATTACATTAAATTACACACCAAATATCATTTAAGTTCAGAAAGGAGATATCCACCAAAGATTGATTTACTGTTTAACAGAAGGACCAAGAGAACATAATATACTTTTTGCTCGTGGCTTTGTCCATTGACCTCTAGAGCTGCCTGCTAGCTGACAGAGATGAACAATTATTGCTTGATGACAGCTATTGCCAATGAGTAGGACAAGTGGAACTCTGGGCCATGTTCCCCCACCCCATGTACTGGCTGACTGTGATGAAATGGCTGTTGATTAATAACAGTCATGCCAGCCTCAGGACCACTGGCACCCCAGGCCATCTTCCCCATGTGGTGCTGAAGTGTTATGTAATGATTATTAGCAGTTATTGCCAGCGGCAGGGCAAGTGGCACTGGGCGATGTTACCCCCTCATGAAGGCAGTATTTGTCAACTGTTCTGAAATAGTATTAATTACTAATAAATAAAGTACAGTTTTTTGTGTTTTTGTGTATTTTTGTCAATAGGTAACTATATATATATATATACTGCTTTATTATAGTCAAGATTATTTAGGCTAAAGAACAAATAGTTTTTTTTCCCTTTCTACAGATGTCCAATTGATGTTGAAAGGTAGTAAACAATAAGCTTGTCATGTTTCACAATATATGATTTTTCAAAAAATGCTTTTTTTTGAAAGCCAAGATTTCAACTGCAACTTTTCTTTGCTGTGGGTAACCATTATGTTAAGCTCCTATTTCCCCAGCTGCTCTCCGAAAGGAAAATTCTAGGAATATGTGGTGGCTGATTTGCTAAACCATTATATTCTTAGTACTTATTAATACAGATGAGTTATACTTGAGTAAATCAAAACAAACAAATATATATATTCTCTCTTCATATATTTATTTGCACACTAGCTTCAAGATTTTATAGGCTACTGTAGCATTGTAAAATCAATAGGTTCTTCTAATGTCAATAGGTAACTAACAGTGTCCTTGCACAGTTGTAGACCCCAGGGCAGCGAGTAACTCTGTTTATCCCTTGTATCACCAATAGAAACCAAATCTTCTAGTTTTTTATCCAAAGACCAATAGCTGTAGATCTTGGCACGATCATTGAAGTTTAACGTAACAAAGCATCCTACCTTTGGTTTAACATTAAAGTTGCCCATGATCATGGTTGTTACACACATGATATTCCACTATGCCTAAACAGTCTGGCTATCACATACAAAAAGCCTCAAGCATGAACATTTTTTAAAGGCTTATCCATGCGTTTATATTAGTTTGGTCAATCCTGGCCATGTGTATCCACCTCGAAAGGGGAATCTATCAGGAGATTAAAGTTGAAATTTTGTTTCTTTTGCAGAGAGAGCGGTTATAAAAAAAAAAGCAATGGAAGCTTCTGATTTTTGAAACTTGTAAGTGAGTTTATTTTCCTTTCATAAAAATTATGATAATTGCATTTTGGTGTTATAACCTTTATTAACAGAATGTTATGCAAGATTGGGATAAAAGCAATTTAAGCTTTTTTTTTTTTTTTTTTTTTTTTTTTTTCCGTAAAGAGATGATTTTAAATAAGCATTCTCTTAAATACCTAATATTACTGTTAATGATTTTTTTAAAGAGTTTTCTTGCCTGGTTGAATATTTAAGAGTGTTGTTATGAGACTGACATGCCACATCCAATCTCATATTCAGTTTTACTACCACTGCAGCAGCAGAAATGCATGATTGAAATCACATTGGAGAGTCGCTTAAGTAAGTTTAATGTGATGGCTTTACCAGAATTTGATTGCTAGATTTGACTAAAGTGCCTTACAGTCAAGGCAAATATATCTTGGGACTATATAACTGGTTCTTCACACACATATTCAGTTAAAATCCAAAATCTAAGTGGTGGCAAAATTGCTCTTTAAAAGCCACTCAAGAACACATTTTGACCAGATATTGGCAAGGTCTCCTTATTAGCTCTGCAGGCCAAAAAATATGAAAACATGCAATATTTGCCCAAATAAAGCTTTGCAAAGGGGTAAACTGTAGGCACCACATACTGTAGGTTCATAAAGGACACAATGGTTATCTATTTTGGAAACTAACATAGTAAATTACTTCTGAAATACACAAATCTATCTTCTTAATCTACCACTGTGATCTACCAGAGTGAAGGGAAATAGGTAACACACTGGTAATATTTTCCTAGTTTGATCAAAGTGGTGTAAATCAATACAGTTTTTGTTCCAATATACAAAGTGAGACTTGAGTAAATCATAATGTATTTTGTAATGTATTTTACTCATTTTTTAGCAATCTGTGTAATTTCTATTGGATCTTTTCTGCAAGTCCTCTCTAATTAAAAAATAAATAAAAAAATCCATCCAGAAATAAAACACAATGTATTGATGCAAGTAGTACAATGTTCTCTAACTTTGATGCTGTGGGATATGACCATGAAGTTGTTTCTCCTTCCCATACAGACAAGGTGATGAAAAATCTCTTGTATGTTAATAGGGGAATAAAGACTGATGAGTGATGCCAGTGTGCTTTGGGAATTGAGCAGTGGTTTACAGAACAGACCTCATATCAGCATATCTTTGTGACATTTAAAAGAAAGGACTTTTGCTTTTAGATACATGCTGTTTAAATGGAATATATTTAAGGGTATCAAATTTCCGGAAGGCTCAACCCAGACACATGGTGAGCCAAACCTTCCTGCGACAACAGAAAGTAAATCGTTTTTTTTATTAATTTAAATGTTCAGGCAAGAAAGCTCTGTCTTGAAGCTACTGTGGCAGGCACAGTCAAAGCAGATGCAAGTCTATACTGAGGTTAGGATACAGGTCCAGCAAATTTCCTTTGTAGATGTAGTTGAACATCTCAAGAAAAAAGGACAATACATTGGCTGGAAGCGCATTTATTTTAATTTGTTCCCAGGTTCATTCAAACACGCAGCCCAGCGTGTGAAACACCTATACATGTATTCCCCTCACGTTTGCGGCACTGATGGCATGCTCAAGCAAACTTTGTTTCTAGTGTGTCGAAATTAGTGCCTAAAACCGCTATTGACAAGAAATGTTCAAGAAATTATCAGAATTGTCTCGTTCCTGCTCCTGCTCTATTTTTCAGTGCATTTTGATGTGACTGGCTGTTTGGGCTTCACAAAAAACACACTTGCGTTAAGACATCGCAATTTTGATTGCTCTTTCCACGTGCAGCATATATGTCTGCTGCTGTGCCAGTCAGCCTGGGTGTGTTGTTTTATTCACCGCTGCAAAGAAACAAGTGAGGCAGAAATAGATGCATCAGTGACTGGATTAAAACAGTTTGGAGACATCAATATGGTGACTAGTAGTCGGAGAAAACTTTGGCAAGGCTGTAACAGACTTGCTGTTGTCAGAAATCACAAATCTATCACACAGTTTTTTCCATTAGGCTTTACACTGAGTGAGCTAACTGAATAAAACAACACACCCATAGTGTTAAACCACTTGCGCTGGTAGAAGCGTGTGGTACGCACAGGTCTAGAGCAGTGAAAACAATATTCCTCTGTCGGGAAAATAGTTCCATCAGCCCAGCCAGCACCCACGACAAAAATTGTGAAAACGGGACAAAATTCCGATTTTTGGAAATGCTTCACGACCGGGCCAGCCATTCTGAAATGGGGACAGTCTCAGCCAAACCGGGACTTTAGGCAGCTTTAAATATATTTATGCTATCACAGGCCTTAAAACCATTAAGGGATATTTTATTTACTGCTTTGACACAGATACGCCTATGTGATATTATGTTTCTGTTATTGGGGGAAAAAAAACAATAACTTTAGCCCTAAACCAGATGTTTCAAGGTTTGATGATGACACTTTGCGGTTAAATGGCAGAGGGAGCAATGTATTATTATTTTAATCATTACCGATGGTGACAATAACATGAAAGTCAGTGACAAGCATCCCCTACATCAACTAAATGCACTTACAAAAACGTATGCCCCAAGGGAGTTTGAGACACACAGTAATGAATGTCCTTATAGTACATGATGCTAAAAATAATAATTCCAATACAACTTACATTATATATGTACCTAATTTCATAGGTCTCAGTTTTTCATATATGGTAGTGTGAAGATATATATATATATTATAGATATATATATATATATATATATATATATATATATATATATATATATATATATGATATCAAAGTGATTGGAAATTCTGGCCTGTGATTGGTTAAAACTCATTATAGGAGGAAAAATAGATTTAACTATTGCCCCAACATCCTTACACCACCGGTCAATAGTCTCCATCTGAAATGTGATTGGTTCACATCACTGCCAGTTCCACCCCTTTTTAAAGTAATGTCTTTCTCCCCTGCACTCTTCACAAGAGAAAATGGCTGACAACAGAAAATTAAATAGTGCGAAAGACAGATGCTCCAAACACTAAAATGGTGATTTAAACATCACTGTTTTTTTACTTTCTGAAATTCAAACAAATTCAACTCAACGAAAACAAATATGACGGGCGGGATGTAAACTGGATTATGCAGCAGTTGGCAAACCAGACGGAGATGGAATGAACTTCAGAAACATTTTCTGCTTTATTTATGCTATTTATTTATTTAATTTTGCTGTTTCATCTATATTTAACAAAATATGTAAGTAAATATTCATCAAAATATATAAAGTCGTATTTACTATCCAACCTTGCCTCACTTATTTTCTTGACTGATTCATATATTAAATATGGCAGACTATTGTTATAGCCCCCTGTCGGTAACAATAGTCTTCCCTCGGGTCAATAATTTTCTGCTATAGCCCTCCTCTACAGTCCTTATATATATAGCGATGATTTATTTTAAATTGTTTGTGAAGAACATGTATCAAATGCTCCTTGCAGATACTTCAATGCTACACTTCCAGTCAACTTTGACAGGTCGTACAAAGAAACAGTAAAAACACGGAAGTGATATGTAGGAAATTCAGTGATTGGTACTCAAAGGCGAACCAATATGTCTAGCTTCTGGGAGTCTGAGTTATTTTAAGAATGTTTTTTTCTTCTCTTGAGAAATATTTAAAACAATGTCTATGAAGAGTCATTGTCGAAAAAACGAAACGTTCAGAAAAGTTTTTCCCAGAAGTAACTCATATGTGTCCAATGCATTCATTCAACAGGCCCGATGCTTTCCTTCAAAAGGAAGTGGCAGGATGGAAAAGACTGCAAAAGACGTTTGCCAGTTTTATTGTTTACAAATTATTTATTAAAAATAAAATACACATTGAACCTTCACATATTGTAGGAAAAAAGTGAGATCTACAACATGATGGTAATACATGCTAGATAGTATGTACTTCTAATATTTTGTTAACTCTGTGTTCTTCAATATCAAGTTTCATAACAAGTGGACCAGCAGATTGCTATAAATCGATACATCACCACCAGGAGTTACAATGGAAACATTTATCTTCAGAAAAACCTTTAATCAAAAAATTAAACAAAAAATATATGTGTGAATCCAAAATGTATCTCGTCTCTCGTTCTATCGAGACACTGAAGCAAAGTCAGTGCATGTCACAGCCAAGGTGAAAGAGGGCGCTGAGAAATAAATTGGATTTTGCACCACACAAAATTAGCATTATGCTGGAGGCTATTAATGTGACATTCAGTATAATCAGTGAAACAAAAAGTAGTGTGTCTGCACTTTTAGAACAGCATAATTATAAAATCTAAACAGTCTAAGCTAAATAAAGGTTTACTGGAAAAAAAAAAAAAAAACTGTTCTGTTGAGTAACAAGTTCTAACTTTTAAAAATGTATATATTTAAATTTAACTGCAGCTGTCTTTTTTTAAGTTCTATTAATATGCATATAAAACTCTACTTCAGCGTTACATGCTACAAAATTGTTCTGTGTTAAATGTAGTCAAAAAGCGTATTTATTTTAACATACCAAACAGAGTGCTGACCTTTAATTCTGATTTCGTTACTTGTATTTTCCCTTGATTTCTTTTTAAATGAGAAATTTTGATGTTTTCCTTCAAGATATTGTCTGTTTCACAGTTTTTGCAGCTGGCTTGTTACACATGAGGGAAACCTGTTACAACACCAGCACTGACACAAGACTTGGGGGGTGGTGTTGGAAGTGGACTTATGATTGCAAATGCTGGGCTATAAAATGGAGTGGTTTTAGCAGCTCAGAGACGACTTTTGACATGCAGCGGAAGCTTACGACACTCTGACACAATAGAGAACAGTGCCCGAGATTTGTTTGTTTGACTGTTTTATACAAGTGTTTTCTGTTTACCCTTTTATTTTGTGCCTGAGTTTGACTCTGTTAACTATTCAACTGTAATTTCTGTCTCCAGCATTGCAATAACTGGTTTGGCACACTAGTATTCAATAACTTTTTTTTTTTTTTTTCAATAAAATCAATAAAAACAAGTGCAAAGCTCTCAAGTACTGGGTGTCCTGGTGTGGCTTACCCTCTGCCTCTTGATCTTACGACAGGTATGCCCCAAAGCTCAGTCCTGGGACCCCTCCTGTTTTCTCCACACCCGCTCCCTGGGTCCCCTCAACTCCTCTCATGGCTTCTCGTATCATCTCTATGCTGATGATGCCCAGATCTTCCTCTCATTTCCCCTTCTGACCCCGACTGTGTCTTTACTGCCTCTTGGTCACCTCCTCCTGGATGCACTTGCATCACCTCAAACTCAACCTCTCCAAATCAGACCTCCTTCTCTTCCCCCCTCTTCCTCCATCACTGTTGATCTCTCTGTCTATATTCCTCTAAAATCCACCACCCTCTCTCCCTCATCATCCACCAAGAACCTCTATGTCACCCTCAACCCTCTCCTACTCTCAGCACATCTCAGGCAGAATTGGCCCCTTCCCCATCGACTACTCCACTCAGCTTCTAGTTCAGGCCCTGGTACTGTCCTGCCTTGTCTACTGCAACTCCCTCCTGACCGGCCTCGCTGCCTCTGCTATCCGTCTGCTCCAGCTCATCCAAAACTCTGCTGCTCACCTTGTCTTTTCTCTTCCTTGTTTCTCCCACGCTACACTGCTGCGCCACTCTCTGCACTGGCTCCCTATCGCTGCTCGCATCCAATTCAAGACACTTGTACTCGCCTATCGCTGTCCAGCTATCATCCAGACTATCATTTCTCCCTTCACCACTTCTTACCCCTACTGCTGCTCTGCCACCAGCAGATTAGCTGTACCCTCCCCTCCTCCACTTCCAGAGCCCGCTCCTTCTCCACCCTTGCCCCTCAGTGGTGGAACAACCTACCCACGGATATCAGATGGCACCCAATTGAATCAGTACTTGCATCAGCTTGTACCTTCACTGAACTGCTCCATACTTTGTCGTATTCTGCTACTGCTCTTAACTATATCCACTTCCTGTATTTTGTATTCGATTTTACTCTTATAGGTATCCATATTCACATTATTTGTTTTCACATTATTTGCATTATTTGAAATCATTCTCATCCATTTATCATACTTACTATGTGCTCTTACTGGACTTTACTCAAATAAGTAAATATGTTTACTAAAAGTTAACTGCTCTTAGTTGAACTACTTTACAACTGCTGTTATATGTAATACAATACTCTGTAATGTTGTATTTTATAATATGATACTTTGTACTGTGATATTTTGTAACAGCTGTAAGTCACCCTGGATAAGGGCATCTGCTAATAAATAATAATAATAATTTTAGATGTATAAAATATCGCATGCTTTTTATGGTGGTCCTCTGTTATTCTATCAACGTGTTAGTGTACATGAAACATTTGTACTGGTTGAAGTTGCTAATCCACTTCTGCAAGTACTCGTGAGCTACAGAATAAAAGGCCATGGAATCACATTTGAACCTAGTCTGTGCATCCTGATCAAGCTTGCCTACACATTTTTTGCCTTAAAACTGCAGAAGTTCTGCTCCATTCGTACCTGGATATGAACTGCCACTGAGTTTAGAACTTTGTACACTTCAGCTACAGAATTGGTCTCTTTTTCAACCTTCAGAGAAGCATTCTGAAAGAGTAACATCTGGCTATGTACAATCCACAAGTACACCTCACTGGCATCATTTTGGAAGACATTTTCAAGCACCTTTGGACAGGCATCTAGTGACAAGAAGAATGATTTCAGAGCCTCATAGAGCAAAATAATTATCTAAATTGCAGGAAACAAGGAAAGCCATCGTGTTCTTGAATGAAACAACACATGTCTGAATTTCATATTTGCAAGTCACAGAATCCCATTAGCTTCTGAACACGTACTGTGTACACTGAAAAGTAATTGAAAATCTTAACCTCAACCATCTCAACATCAACACTCAGAGAATCATTTGAAACCTGGATGGTGGTATGCAAAATCTGACCAGGTCAGTCAATGCCAATTAAGTTGTTTCCAACTGGAAAAGTGTCCTTCAGTCTAGCATAAACATTGTTAGCACCAGTTCTGTTTAAGAAGAGTGTCCTTCATTTAAGCAGAAACATTGGCTTGGTTTACATGCACTTCAAAATCGACTCTACAGTCGTGACTGTGTGATGTTGTCACACAAATACATCGTAAAACAGCAAAGGAAGGTACTTTTGGCAGCGCGACTTTAAGGGCAGGGTCAATTGCATTATCACAATAAAAATATCTGTAAAAACCCATGTAAACCAGCGCAGGAATCGTGCTTGTGACTCACAAGGTTTTAGCAGGCACGATCCCGTTGTTCTGACTTAATATCACTTAAATCTCCAGCAGAAAGGCCATACAAAACATAGACACACCCCCAACACACACACACACACACATTGTACATGTATGCACTACTTCAAAACTAGAACTGCCGCAGTTAGTCATACCTACAACCGCCAGTACATTTTAAACACCATCAATATTACAATGAAAGACAAACTATCGGATACAACTCAAAAGTTTTATTCAAGCACATCATATCAAACATCTGCATAGCATTATTTTCTTAAATCAGAAATGCATAGCAATGCATTTCCTGAAAAGTACAGCAAACACGTCATGAGTAAAACTGTCATGACTTGTGCATGTTTGTGTTATCACCGCCAAAGGCAATGCAAACTAATGTATCACTCATGTAGTTCACTACAGTTTCAGACATCTAATTTTTTAAAGCTCTTAGATTCAATAACTTTGTCTGTAAACTCCTTTCTTCAAACAGATAAATACTGTTTAGCACAACTGTGATTGCTTGCATCTGTGGAAATGCTCAAATAATTAACAGAGGCTAAAGACTGTTCTAAGCATTTGACAACATGAGGAGCTAAAACATTACATACTATTGCCTCAGTTTCAGTACAGACTGAAGAACATTTTTTAGCAACTGTGGAGTCCCTGAACAGTTAACTAGGCAGAGAGGCTGTACAGTCAATTGAATTAAAGCTATGGTGATGCTTGAAAAGGATGGAATGCCACAGTTCCTGGATGTCTGTAAGTCCATCATGGCTAACAGAAAAGTAGCAACTGAAAAATACACTAAAACAGGAACAACATCAGGAAAGTACTTCACAGTATTAAAAAAAAAACTGCTCCAGTAACAGTTATTTTTAGTTACATTTGTTCTAAAGCTTGCATAAAGGCTTATATAGTTGTTTTATGTAGATTTTATAATTATCGGCAGGTGTGAAACTTATGACAAAAATAATACTAAAATCGTACTGATATACTGTGCACTCTGCTTCATTTTCTGTCCTCCCTCTTTCTGCCTTCAACTCATCCGTAAAACAAGACTTTCGTTTGGGCATGTTCCTTTTCCTATCACATTGTCTTCATTTCTTTTTCTAATAGTATTAATATTGTCCCTTTCTAAAGCTTCTCTGGCTGGCCTACTGAAACATCCCTGCTGCCTTGGCTTACTCTGAGCTTACTCTGAAAACAAAGCATGAAAGTACAGTATTCCTAATTCATTCATATGAGCAAATTATTTTAATTTTAGGTTTTTACAGTGTTTAACAGTTGAATCTGTTTAGTCTTGAACAAAGAAGACTACGTGGCGACCTAATTCAAGCATTCAAAATTCTAAAAGTTATTGACAGTGTGGACGCAAGGGACTTTTTCAGCCTGAAAAAAGAAACAAGGACCAGGGGTCACAAATGGAGTTTAGAAAAAGGGGCATTCAGAACAGAAAATAGGAGACACTTTTTTACACAGAGAATTGTGAGGGTCTGGAATCAACTCCCCAGTAATGTTGTTGAAGCTGACACCCTGGGATCCTTCAAGAAGCTGCTTGATGAGATTTTGGGATCAATAAGCTACTAACAACCAAACGAGCAAGATGGGCCAAATGGCCTCCTCTCGTTTGTAAACTTACTTATGTTCTTATGTTCTTATGTTCTTGTTCTAATACATTCGGAGTCTGTTTACTTACGAATCACAGCTCTGTTATAGCTTTATTACTTAAATAGAACATTTAGGCTATGCAAAAAACAATAATAAAAAGCTACTAAAAGGATGACAGCAACATTCATAAATTCATAATACATTATAATCTTACTGGCACATTTTAAGTGGAAATATAACTGCCCTGGGCAAGACAAAAGCCGTTTAGTTTTAGACGTGAGAACGTGGGTCCGGTACCTGACAATTGCCCATCTTTTTCAGAATTGTCATTTCTTACAGTCAAGTAAAACATAGTTTTTTGTGTTTAACTGAATTACATACTGCTTTATAGTTTTCATTAACTTATCTGTACATTCTATTTTACTGTATTTTGTATTCCTTATATTCAAAGAATATTTCCTTTGGAAGCCATAAACAATTCTCAATGTCAATTTTTATTCCAAGCCATGCATCCAGATCACCATTTCTTTTTTAGCAGACCAAGTAGCTACAACTGTCAAACGATTTGCTTATTATTTTCCTTACCAGCACAATAATATGCTTTTGGTTTGTTGACAAGCCTGGTCACACAAGGTAACAAGTACAATAGAAGTCTCAACAAACTAGACATTTGTGATAAGGCCTGAACACATTCTTATTTAAAACATTTGGGAATGTAGGGAAGGGAGAATTGGTGTTTAAATACCCACATTAAAGACAATTAGTGAATGTATGTAATGGTTTAATTTAATTAGGACTCTCAGTTATACATTTCTCCTAAACAAGCTTAAGACCAAGGAGACAACAATTGAACAGTAAAGCATGCAACACTGTTATGTTTTATGAATTTTATCAAAAAATGTGTTAATACGGTACAAAAACAGAAAATATTAGTATCAAGATAGCATAAATCAGTACAATCAGTAATGTTCAGTTAATATCTCAGGTTCAGTATAAATATGATTTACATGTAAGAGCAAGCATTCATCAATTGTCTATAATTTGTCCTTTAAGAATCAGTAATACTTTTAAATCAGCAAATATAACAACATTATGAATATGCAAGGAGACCAAATTTACCACCCTTAGAAACGATGAAATTGTAAAGGCTTCTCCTGGTATTCTTCAGGAAGCTAATGATGCATCTTTGAAAAAAGGCTGCCTGTATAACATGGATGATTCAAAATCACGCAATAATGTTTTGGTTCGTCTGTCTCAGCTGTAAGTCTTGTTGCTGCTTGTATATTGGGGCAGACGACTTTGTTGTCTTTTCTCAGTAGTAAGTCCCGTTGCTGTTTGTGTACTCAGATAGTCATGGCTTTTGTTGGCAATTTTAATACACACATCATTACACTGTACTGAAATTCTTTTTGTATCTTATTTCTTCTACTCATAAAAAGAAAACGCTATTTAATACAGTTTTGTTAAGTGCGATTAGTGGGTTGTCAAAGTTATGATTTTGTCCCAGCCTTAAATTCATAGGAATACAGTAAATATTAAGAAAATATGAATCAGTGTTAAAATAAATCCAGTTAATTCTGATTAATAAGATACTACAAAATCATAAATGATTATTTTTCAACCTGCTGTTTACATATTCATATTGTTATATGAGGAGTCTGGAAGGAGATGCAGGGGGAGGCGCTTGGTGATTCCTCGAGAGTGTCAGACGTACTACTAGAATGGAGAGGCTCGTAAGGGGGTGGCCGTGCTGTGTTAGTGGAACTGAACTCTTGAAATGTGCATGGTTGACTGGTTGTCGCTGAAAAATAATATACATTTTCTGGACCAAGAATGCCCCCAGAGATGTGATGCCGCGATGATGTGGTAAATTTCAAACAGAGTTGAAGATGGGGAGAAATTTGAAATTTCGGGCGGCCAAGTGTGGTAGGACCACTCACGGATTTGAAAACCCCTGAATCCTATGATTGAAGCGTCAGTAAACAGGGCTAGATCATGAGGAACTGAGATGGAATCATTGTAGAATAATGAGTGGCTGGAGAGATTTTGATGTGAGAATCCAGGTTTTTTGCAGATGAGGCAAGAGCAAGGCAAGATATGAATGTCCTTCCTTGGGGAATAATGCGGACTGCAAAACTGAAGTGGCCGAGGAGAGATAACAGGTTGTGTTTATGAGATTGATTTTGATACTTGTAAACTGTTAATAATAATCTAATTTAATGGTGTCCAGGTGATTCCAAGAAATTCCAGTCGGGTTACTGGGCCAATGGTTTTCTGGTGTGTTCTCCTGGGGCGCTCTGACTTTCAGCTAAGGTCAGCCCGAGCGTTGCTGTTCACTCTATTTGCTAAATGAAACAGCTTTCTATTTTGGAAGATAAAAGTTGCACGATTGGATTCTTACCACCACTGCAATCGGGGTCCATTTCTGTCTGCAATACTATGATACAGGTCATACTTGCAAAACTTGTTTATTAATTAACGTTTTAATTTTTTTTCATGTTGCAATCCTCGTTTTTGTTAAGTGGAATAAAAAAAACAAAAAAAACAGGGAGTACAACAATATAAACAATATTCTTTTTAACGTGTGTTTTATTTGAAGTGTTTATTCAAGTTAAAAACCAATGTTATTACTTTATAAAAATGCGTCTGACCACTTTATTGCCAAGACACAAAAGGGCAGCAATTATTTAAAAAAAAAATAAGTGTTTTTACTTGAAATACACACACGATTTAACTACTGTATTGCTTTCCTTGTTTTGTAGTTAATTCACGAGGGTAAAGTAAGGCCCTTAATTCTGGAATATTTTTCAACTTTAATACAGTGCTATATATAATGGCTTTGATAGCGTTTTTAAAACGAATATCTGAACAAATATCTAAATCTTGAATGAATATCCAAACATGAAAATTCATGTTCATCCCAGCACAACAAAAAAAATTGCAAAATATAAATAGGTACAGATCAATTTTTTATTTAGCACTCAGCAAAAAGATAAGACAAAGAACATTAGTGACTGCTACTGCTGCTTCTGATACCTGGAAACTTTGCTTGAATCAGCGCATCAATGTCTGGATCAAACAACTAGATTGAGGATATCTTGAGTATCGAGTTAAGTTGAGAATAACATTTTGATTTGTTGATATTAATGACAGAGAAAGACTGCTGCTTCTCAAGACACTATTTCAGCAGCATTTCTTCAAAAACTCTCCATCAGAAAATGGTTTTGAAGAAACAGCTATTTTAACAGCAGCATCACTTATGCTACAAGCATTAGCAAACATCAATTGCTGCTTTTTCAATGACTGTGCTAATTCAGAGTATTTATCTTCACGTACCGTTCCTGTATATGTATCATATTTCTTGCCATGGTTTGCTTCATAGTCTCTTTTAATGTTGTATTATTTCACAACAGACATATGTTGCTTACAAATAAAGCACATTGGCTTTCCATTCATGCCCTCAAAGAAATGCGAAATTTCCCATTTTTCTTGAAACACATAGCACTCTTGTTTCACCTTTCTCTTCACAGATAAAGACATGATGACATTTGTCACTACAGAACCTTGTTCCGGTGTCATCTACTCGAACAAGTTGACGCATTGCTGTCTGTGTCAGTCGCCAACCGCAATCACAGCAACATGATAATTTGTGCATGCTTTAAAAATTATTGGCCTCAACTCCACGAGGGCGGCTCTCAGTGAGCCAAAGTGGGACTCCAAGAATGCAAGACAACCAGCACACAAGCACAAACCAATCTGCTCCCATATAGACATTGCTCCTGTCCAGTGAATTACGAGACAACATTCTGACGTCACTGCCCAATGCACACCTCCAGATAGTCAGTGAACTTGAATACAGGGACTACGGTAGCGCAGCCAAACAAACTTTACATACAGCTGGAAAAATAGCTGTAAAATGTTGTACACTATTTAATAAACAAAAGAAAAAATATATTTTGTTTTATATATATATATATATATATATATATATATATATATATATATATATATATATATATATATATATATATATATATATAAACAAAAGAAAAAATATATTTTGTTTTTGCAGAATTTGATGGTTCCTACTGGAAATATTGCATGCATTTTGGTAGAAAAACAGTACAAAATGCAGAGACACTTGACAGGTTATACAAAAGTCCTCTAAAAATCTGGGGTTCAGCAGTTACAAAACTGAAAGAACGTCAAGAAAAATTGAAATTCCACAAAGCAGCAGTAATAGTTGGTACTGATTTCATATCTGTGAATCAACAAACTCAAAACACCTGAACATCAGGAGTTGGATTCAGCTTAGAAAGAGTGGAAAAAAACAGGCAGAACCTATTTTTATATTTGAATAACACAAGTATTGTTTATTACAGTTGTATAATACTAGTATGTAGTATGTAAGTTTACCAGCAAATGTGTTCCAAACTGCACTGAAAGAAACATTTCTTTAAAATATGTTATACATTTGTTGAGGTGAGGTGGGGTCACAGGAAGAACCTTTTGTGTATTAACATTGTGTAGTATAATATATATGGATATATATATATATATATATATATATATATATATATATATAATATATGGTATACCCATCACGCAGATTATGTAGGTAGCTGGCACAGGTGCCAATCGTATAATCAACTAGTTTTTTTCTGCCTAATCTGCATTGTCACTGCACACAGCTTCATTGTTAATTATAATTAGGTTTTGATTTTCACTTTTAACCGGTAAAACACTTCGGATACAAAAAAATAAATAGAAATCTGTGTATTGCCAATAAACACTTGAAAAACTGTGGAAATCGTTACTCAATTCAACCATCCCTTTCCCATTCAAAAAAAAAAATTACTACTACTACAAAAAAAAACCTCTTTCCGCGTGCAGCTGGACAGTGTCATTGATTCTTTCTGAATACTTTTCTATTGGAGCCTCCACTCAAGGTTTCAAACGAGACTAATACTAGGAATGGAGGCTTGTTCGTGGGATTTAAAGCTGTATTATAGTTAACATACAGAGGATTTAAAACAGAATTGCAAATTGTGACGAAATGTAAAAACATGCTTACACACAGAACACCCAGAAGAATGTGTCCACGACCATAAGGATTTAATTGTGGAAGAGAGCAAAGGAAAGAAGGTACAGCTCAGGGCTGGTGACAGGGTATCTGCAAGGGATGCAACCACACCGGTGCCCTGGCTTTGGGTTAGCCCAGCCCCGAGTCCATTTTTGAGCCACTTTAATGACTAGACGTAAAAAATGCAGGAGGTGCCGTCTGCTCCATTTGGATTAGAAAAAAAATGTAGCAAGGTAGTATTGGCGGACTGTCAATTAAAACACAACTTCGCAAATCAGATTGTCTGTCTGGAGGCGGGAAGCAGAGCGAGCGCTGTGACAGTAGGTCAGTGTTAAGGTCATGTGATTGCTCTGCTGGGAGATGTGATACTAAAGGCTTAATTTTGTGAGACCGAATAGACCAAACAGAACTGGACAATCTGATTTGGCGAAACTGTCCCACCTTCCTGCCATGGAACGTGTTCTGCTTGTTCGGTTGAACAGCTCGGCCTGCTCGAGAAGCAGTTCCACACGGTGAAACATGGTGGAGCCAAAAGTTTTGCATCTTCTGCATTTTTATTTTGGATTGAGACATAATTAAAAAGAAAACTAGATTAACATAATTTAGACCTTTTATTTAACATCATGAAATTAAAGAAACTACTTAAATATATTGTAAAAGTCTACCAGAAGCCATAATAGTTATACAGTAATAATATTTAAGGTAAGTTAGATTTCGAAATGTCACATTTTTTAATTGTTGTCAGTTTTTCATTAAGTATGGAAAACTACAACGCGGTATGTAATTCAATATGTTGTTATCGTAGCACTATGCAACCGGCTTCATTCGACTGTGTGAAGCTAAATTAATTAATTATATATGGAGATGCAAAACTTTTCTTCATAGCTGTACTGCTAATTTACTGTATTCTAATAACAGATACATTACAACTGTAATGCAATTCTGGCAAAATACAATAAACGTAGCCTCTACTTACGATGGTCTGTACTGAATAGCGAGAAGTTTTTATATATATGAACCCTAATAGTAATGTTATAGTTTATTACGTATGATATAACTACTGCTTGGAACTTTCTGTCTAAAAAAATTATAATCACAATGCACAAACAGCATCCCAAAATCACTGTCAGTTATCATGCTAGAACAGATATGGAACTAAATGATTTAACGAAAAGGCTAAAACCTGTTCCACATTAAACAAGCTGAACGTGTCGGAGTCTGTCTGGCATGGGGGGGGGGTTCTACTCACAGTCTTGCTCGAGAGGCCCAGTAAATCCTAGCACCAGCACTGGTACAACTTAAGTGTGCAAGTACGGTCGAGTTACAAAGTTACAATACATATTTTGACAGAAAAAAAAAGCATTCTGGAAAGTAACCAAAAACAATAATTTCATACAGTATATAAAAAGCGAAAGCCCCGAAAAAAGCAATTTACTTAAAACTGAAAAATGCTTAAAAATAAGCACCAAAAAATGAAATTCATAAAAACTGAAAAACAGAAATACTAATTATAATTACAGGCTAGCAAGAGAGAGAGAGAGAGAGATCAGCTTTTTTTCTCTCTGGTGATGGATATCAATTGTCAACTAAAAAGCAGCTAATCATATTTGTAACTAATGTGTGTGTAAGGCATTGTACTTACTTACGAGAAGCACCTTTTACTATATTGTTTAACAGTGGTAGACAGCCGTTTTTAACTATCTAACAAATCTACATGTACAAATTCATACAGCCGTTTAGTACGGGTTTTGTTAGATCATATATGATATTAATATATTATATATATATTTATAGATTTATATATATATATATAATTATGACACAGTTGACACAGTAGCAGTACATTACATCACAATGGAAAATGCAGAAGCAAGGAACTTTGAACAGTTTTTTCTTCTAATAGGACTGTATGAATGTAGTACTAGCACAGCAAATGTGTTTTGCTCTTCATTTCATTTTGGTTTAAAAAGGTAACATAATTAATGCAGTCTTTGCAAACAAATGCAGTCTTTTTTTATTTTTACTTAGCATGTGTTGATATAAGGTCTTTCTCATATAAAACACTCACAAAAACACAGCACAATATACAGGATAAGCTACATCAGCAACGTATGTATTTATATTATAGCTCAGTCATGATAATGACTTCAGAGAAAACAACTGCGATAAAAGCAAAAATTAGGTTGCACTGGGTTGTCAGAGTTTATTAACACAAAATGCTCTCCTTGGTTTCACTCCACACATAGTAATTATTTCTGAAGCTGGCCCTGTTTATAATGCTGCTTAAACATACAGTAAATGTACAGTAATCCCAGCTACTGTGTTGGTAATGTTAAAATACAGTTTCACACCCGCACACGCATTAAACCATTAAAACTAACCAATATGTTGGCCAAGACTGAATGAGAATGAGAATTTAAAATGAAAGACATTAGATGTAATTGGAACCCCAACCTAAACCCTAAAGTTATATCCACTTAGAAAAAATACAAAACCCAACAGAAAATTATGTTCTCCCTTAATTCTGTCAGGAGTCAGGTCAGGTAAAAAAAAAAAAAAGCCCACAAGCTATGCACAAAGCAAAACAATGGTGTGAATTTGGCAGTGAAGAGGTCATGGAAAGCTAGTGCCCGTATTTCAATTTGCAATTTGTGGGCATGAAGCAAGTTTCAATAGCTTTTCAACAAACCCCCTTTTTTGAATTGGGTTAGTAAAACAGAAATGAAAGGTAAATATCAAGTGACGGAGATTGTGCTGCACTCATCAAATAAGAAGCTGCTGCTGGCGAGCTTCATCAACTCAGTGGAGATTTGCTGATGTCAAGTGGTATTACACATGTTGTCTATTGCTGTGCTTGGCAACCACACTAATTATACCTTCCAGCTGGTAACATCCCAAATAGGTTTCAATGCTAGGTCAACCTAAATAAATATTTACCTCTCTGATGTACAAGTCCTACAGAACTTTATACTGGATATAAGTTAATAGCTTTGTTTATGTCGATAACCAGAAAGAGGTTGGCTTCTTGACTAATACATTCCCCTTAACCAAAATCTGGACTAGCTTCTATAGATTGGAAAAAAGTGCAGGGTTTTGGCTATATCTATGCAATAGCATTATTATACGTTTTAAATAAACTAAAATACATGTAAATCAAAATTAATTTAGCTTTTGTGGATTCAAATCATGGAAATATGTTATCTAGTCTTTAAATCAACTTTCAACTGGTCCTAACCTTATCTTAAAGCACTGTCTGTATTATTATGATTCTTTTAGATTGGTGTATCTGTTATGCAGATGTTTTGGGCTCAAAGTGTATTTTCAATTATGCTTCACTTCCTCGGTTTTACCAGCAGACTCGTATAACACAATGTTCTCATAATATAAGATGTATAACCACTTACTAGTATAAAAGGGAAAAAAGAAAACATAATTAAGACTTGTGAAGACTAAATGTGTATGCTTTACTGGGATTATAGTTTAATACATACTGCATGCAAGCGTGCTTAAAACCCAGCCTTGGCCAAGAAGCTGCCTAGCAACGGATAGTATCATTGATCTGTTTTTAAATAGCATAAAGTGTGTGCAACAACCTTAAAAAGAGTAAGCTAGCATTGCTTAAGCAATAATTTAAGTACTGTTCACAAGTCAAGGGCTGTTTTAGAGATGAGTTTATTATATGCCGTGTAATTAACGACTGATCATATAATCAATACCAAATAAGACTTACTGACAATTCTGATCAACATGGAACTGCTGTTTTATATGAATACTATTTCCATCACAATACAAAAACGTTGTCTCCCACAAAAGAGATACTTTATACTATTTCAACTTTCATAATATTTAACTGACATGTTTAATATCCCATTAGAAATGATCTCTATCATTCCCTGTTGTTGTTTCTGCTTAGGTCATAATTCTTTCTTTACTACAGCATGGTTTTCTTTATCTGCCAGTAGCAGACCACAAGCATATTAATAGAACGTTTTTTTTTTTAGTAATCTAAGAAGTCTCCATTATGTGGTATCTGCCCTTTTAGACTCCAGGCAGTCCAAATGCTGCAGTCGTCAGAAAGAAATGTAACTGGTTGATATTACAGCTTGGTCCATGGAGAAGAATCACAGCAATGTGTTAAGTACAGATGATGTTACTGTTGTGCCATAACTCAACCCTAGAGCCGACTACACGGTCCAATATTAGAACAAAATAAAAAAAAAAAAAAAAAACAGAAGTGAAACTTGTTGTCAGTCCTGTTGTTTCATTACCATTTTTTTGATGAAGCCCAGCAAATCGCTGGGCAGGATCCAAAAATCAGAGTCTGGGAAATAATCTGCGGCCTTTGTTGAAATGTTGCTTTCAGACACGTGTAACCAGAGACCTACATTAAGAAAAGTAACTTGCTGTATACAGTTGTCGTTTGTTCACCTGTCAATTTTCTGAGGGCATGCAGCACTGCCCTCAGGCTAGTAAATGAATGAGAGACTGGTGCAAGGAATATAAATCACATGCTGTGTGTGACTCAGGGAGGGGGCTAAGGTCTTTGAAAGGGGAAATATTTGTTATATTTGTTCATCTTAGAATATCTACTACAAAAAAAAAAAAAACTGCTCACAGATGGCCTTTTAATAATTTCAAATTGGACAACTTGATTAGATTAACATCTCCATGCCAAAAATGTAAGCAAAATATATATTGTTAAATCCTACTCTGTACTGTAAGTGGAGCCAAATGTAGTAAATAATTCTGTTGGAGCTCAGCCGTCATGAATCAAAGATGAATTAGACATGGGAGTCTATCGCTCAGTGGGTTTCCTGTCCTCCTTTAAACATATATCTGTTTGAAAGGGAGGATATAATGGATTTTGTATTACAGGTCTATTTAGGGCACAACAGTATATTTAACTGGCAGGAATATTATCTGTTTGATTCTTTTGTTATCTGAATAAACCTGTTTTTATTAAAAACAAACAATATACTGTATTTCGGGTCCCAGTGGACAAAATATACTAATACATAACAATATTTATGCAAAAGAACATGAAAAGAGGGCTTTTTTGTCTGTAAGGCCTGCCTCTTGTCATTAAATGTCCCAAGCCAAAGGTGAGGGCATTTAACATAACAAGACAGGCCTTACCTGACGATAAAGCCCTCTTCTGGTTCTATTGCTTTAGAAACTTGATACTTTAAGTTTTTATGTTTGGTTTTCTTTTGTTATTTCATGCAGCACTAATTTGTGTTGCTAATGAATACAAACATTTTTTTCTCATAAAAAATGGTGTTGTTCTTCGGTTCAGAAAAGTACAGAAAAATGAGCATGGTTTGTGAACTGTTTACAACTAACTTTTTATTATTCTTATTAGGATTTGAGTGCCTGTTTGTGCATTTGTGTAAGTTTCAGTACTTAAGTTACCGTTAGGTCCTAAAAAATGTTTGTGAAATAAATAAAATAAAAAGTTTTAGTAATTAAACATTAATCTATGTGTAGCACTTCTGATTTTCTGTGTTTACGCCGACTTTTTTTAAATTTCCTTTAAGAATTCAGTTGATACCTATTAAGCCAATCGTGTATCTCAATCACACAGTGAGAAACATTTTAATAGTAAAACTGATTTAATTTACAGAGGGTTTTTTTGTTTGTTTATTTGTTTTCTGAAAAAAAAAAATTGGCTAAATTGGCTTTTAAATTGGCCAAATCTTAATTTTTGATTTACAAGCAGGACAGACAAATGAGATTGCAACATGTTAATAAGCTATAATGAAAAATAAAGTATTTTATGCTGGACATATTTTATTACAATCGTTCTGTGTGACTATTTACATTAAAAAGGAGGAGTCACTTCTGCTTTGAAATTAAAAAGTACTGAAAATCAGAAGTGCTATCAACGTGTTAATGCTGATTGTCTTGTTTGTTCACAGTGTGTGTTCATAAAGTTTACTCAAAACCTCCTCCCTGGCTTTGTAAGAGAAGAGAGTACTGTGCCTGTGTTACTGATATGCTGAAGTAAAGTTGCTGAAAAAGGTAATCAGGCTGCATCCAGTTGTTTGATTTCAAATCGGAGACAAGTTGCTATTGTGGTTACTGAATTGACGCTGACAGCAAACACTATTCTCGATTTTATTTTATTTATTGTTTGTTTTACTTTATTTGCTATGCTAAATTTAAATAGATATACAGGACAGCGAGAAAGCAGAATTTGTCTACCCTGACAGACAACATGGGAGCCCAGGCTATTAGAATAGTTTATTAGTTTGTGGTTTGAGTTGGTAGAGGAGAGACCTCTAGAGAAACATATAAAAGAGGTTGTCTTGCTGTATAAGGAGAGGCGTGGCCTCCAAGACTGCACAGCATCCCTCGATGATAGGTAGCTAAGCAAACTTGAATCCCTTGAGGGTGGAAGAGGTAACGGGTGACAGAAAAGTAGCTACCCTGTTTATTGGATAGCTGCTTACGGTGGGAGCAGATAGCTCCCTCAGGGAATTTGGAATTAGGTAGAAGGTAGAAAAGTTAGGTGGGACATTGAGCGCTAAGCACACAGCAGGCTAAATCCTAAGCACACAGTATGAAGAAAGAATGAGCCTCTGATCTGAGGTAAGTAATAGTGCATGAGCTGCGAAAGGATAGGTGTGGCCGGGGGTCCCCACTGACTTGCACGATGAGAACCCCCCCTTATCTGAAGGCAGAGGTGGTGTAGCCTGACCCAAGGTCGGGGCAGTGAGATCACTTGACCCCCAAAAGAAGGACCCCTGGCTCCACAGAAGTTCCCCAAAACTGTGCGACAAACAAGAAAAGAGACCATGCGCCAACGCATAGGAAAAACACATGAGTTAGCAAAAAAAAAAAGAAGGTTAGATAGATGTATGGATTATGTGAAAGTATAACTACCTATATCTCTCGCTCAGAGGAGAGGAAAAAAAAAAAACCCTTGTGGGGGGAAACTTCTGATGGTCCCGGTGAGCTTGCCATCCACTCCGGGCAAGCTAGAAATACTTTGTTGATCTGTGGAAATGTCAGAAGTGGAAGAGCAAATGTACAAGTCAACTGCTGCAGAGGACCAGCACCCCAGACTTAATGAGATGCTGGTTGATTCTCACCTTGGATACTTTTGTTGCTGCCCCGATCCTGAAGGAGTGAGGGGTGTAGAACTGGGGCGGGGGGCCTGCCTTAGAGATCAGGGAGGCCAGGTGGGAAAAGAACCAATGTCTTGGTGCAACTGAGCGGGAAGGATCCACAAACAACAGGTCTGATGGAAGGAGGGATTTTCTGCATGCAAGGTATCTAGACATGGAGCTGTAAGGGCAGAGAAGAGAGTTATCTTTGACAGCTGAATGAACTGGCCTTGATGGAGCTGATCTTGGAAGTGCATAGCAGGAGAATAAAGTGGGATCTGGGAACCAGCAAGACGTCACAGGAATAGATGCCGATGGAAGAAAAACTGGCGATTGATGGACTGTGAACTCTGAGCCTCTGAGGAATCTGAAAAAAGCGGTTAAACACATTGTCTCCATGAGTAGGTTGCTGAAAGGACTAAAGCAGCCATTTTGAAGGATTTATATTAAATCAAATTAAATGTCCACGGATATAGGTAGCCACGATGGGGAAGATGGGGTTGAGCTTTTCATGATTCCTCGCAGTGTCAAGCAGACTGCCGGAATGGGCAGCAAGATGGGGAAGGAACTGCCAATAAGCAATAATGATACTGGATCCCGCTGATGTATGACTTAATTGTGCCTGGAGCCAGTCTCTTGCGTGAGTGATGAAAACGAGGATCCAGTCTTGACTAAACGGAATAGGAAGAATCAGGTTTTGAGCACAGAAGACTGAATAGCAGTTCCAGCCTGTGGTGTAAGATGACCTTGTGGATGGAGCGAGAGCTGAAGCCACGTAGTTTCTGGCAGATTGAAGGAGCTTGGATAGAGTTGAGTTTAGTTGAACACCAGGTGCTGGAATAGAGGGGCCTGCAATTGGACTGCAGCTGCTGCTGGGATCAGCTGGCAGAATCTGGTGATCTTGATTTGCTGCCTGAGATGAGGAGGCAGTGTGATTTCTGACAAGTTTGCTGTGGAACGTTGAGAGCGGCTGTTGCCAGGTTGTAGGGTGGAACGTCAGCTGCGGGGACTGGAAGTGCTGAACCGGAAGAGATGGAGGACAGGGCGAAAGTAGCAAGTGCAGAGCCTGGAGAAATGGCAACTGCTGAAGAGTTGGAAGATACTTGTTTATCCATACCATTGAGCCGTGTATTGATTGAAGCAATTGAAACTGTAATGGTATGTGTTTTCTCAGAGTTGGTCATAATATCATTCTGTGTATGAAATTAACATAATTGAAATATGCAGAGGGGGGTCTGAAGCCATTCTCTGTGTATACTTGGTTTCTGGTCACAAACTCCCCCACTGACAAAGAATGCTTTTAAAAAAGTAATCGTAAACTAAATACTGGACAAGTGGTTTATCTTCACCATCGCTGAATGAATCCTTTGGCGCCGTCAGTATCTTGCAGAGGGTACAAGCCAGACAGTTTTGAGTGTTTTGAGACCTCGGACAGAAAACAGTCCATCTCATAAATCCAGCTGACAGGGGTCGAAACAGCAGAACAATTGAGAACAATGGGCCACCTCCGAACGAGAACAACTAATGGGAAACACTCCACGTGGACTAAACAAGGATAAACAAACTATCCAATCACAGGGGTGCAGAGGGAAGTTACAAAAGCACACAAGCACAACATTCAAACAATGCTCCTGACACGAAATCCAAGGCTCTTGACACACAATCAAGTCTTTAAACTTTGACAGTCTGAAGACCCAGCCTGCGACCGGCTTGAACAGAGATACCATTTTCGACACACTAATATGAGATAAATACTCTAGTGTTTGCCTTGTTGTGGGAGTCTCTGCAGCATAAGAGTTCTAAAATCCTAAAAGAACTTGTAGTCAAATCTCTACCTTAGCCTCAATTGATCACCGGAGAAAGAGTTGGATGAACATTTGAAGTCGACTGAGATTGAAATATATTCAGTCTTGTATTAGATAGCAGTGCCGGAGATTTGCGGTGGAATAAGCCATATATAACTGGAAGAAGAATGCACATCTTGTGGAGGATTTGCTGTTTCAGTGGAATACCTAATAGTTTATTACTCTTGTTTTTGCAAAGACATTTCTTTTGTACCCTGAAAACCCCGGAACTTGGACTTTCCAGCAGGAGAGCCCTCGAGCACTTGTATTGTTGAAGACACGGATGAGCTGGAGGGGGCAGCGAACGTCCGTTAAGTATTCAATAAGTTGTGTTTTAATTATCTTATGAACTCGAAAATAAGCAGACCTTAAAGTAAAATTAATATTATTCCTTTCAATTCATGATTTTAGTTAACGAACACTGTAATAATTGGTTGTTACTAATGACACCCCTGTGTGACAAAGAGCAAATTAATCTGGATCAACAATCTCCCTCTCGACCTGTGAGAGCACTGCACAGCAGGAATTACGTGCCCCGTACTGAATGGTTTGGCAGTTCATTCCAGGGTCAGTCGGAAGCTGGCCATTCAGGAAAGGGACGACGTCAGTGCCAGGAGTCATCGTCCTAGTACGGTAAGCGAAGTTTCATTCATGAATTGGAGGAGACGTGATTGAACTAGCTGTCGGAGGGGGCAGGGCTATGGGTACTTTAGGGGTACGTAACGTCGTGATTGGTTCCTTTTGTTGTGTTTAATGAGAGGAATAGAGAAAGGGGAAACTGCGAGTGTTGTGTTGGGGCAGCTAACTGTGTATGTTTGTCTTTGCCAGACAGCTAATACTAACCCCGGGAGCTGCCACTTCAAGCCAGTATTAGACCCAGACATCACTGCACCTGAACACGAGCATGCGCACCCCTGGATCAAGCACCGCACCTGCACCAAGAGCACGCACTGTTTGGAGACGTATCTGTGTTCTGTCTGTGCTCACTGTAATTATTATTTCAGGACTGCAACCCACCTTGTTTGATGATAGCCAGCATTATTATTTAAATCCGGTCAAGAAAACCAAAAGGGAATTAAAAGAAATAACTTGAACCGTGAACTTTGTGTTTGTCCTTGTTGGAGTACCTACATCACCCTTTCACAACTCACAGCCACCCACACTTTCACACCCTGTTAAAACTAACCTTCATCTTAAATAACTGTCAGGAATGCAGTTGTAACCTTTAAGGGAATCTCCCATAGATAGTGTTGGATCGCTGATCAACCAGCGGGAGTGGGGTGTTGTTTATACTTTCTTTTCTGTACTATTTAGTTTAGTTAATTATTCCTTTCTGTATTATTTTAGTTTAGTTGTTGCACCTTTATTTTTCCTTTATTTAGTTTTATTTCTAATAAAACTGTTCCTCTGTATTCATTGGACACGTTGTCCAGTCGGATTATTTCAACAGAGGTGGGTTCTTCATGATTTGAATTCAAATAAGGTATTATATGATTACAACTTAAACTAGCCCAAATACAATTATACCTTGCACAATACAGATGTATGATGGATTTCACATCCTCGAAAATGTTGTTGTGAAGTTGAAAAATTGGAACTGATTCAGCTGCGCTTCCAGGTTGCTGAACTGGTGTGCTGAGAGAGGAGGCAGGGATCATGACTGGAGAGAAGGGGCGGCGGCTGCCTGTCCTGGGACTATGAGCTGGCGGGTTTGCTGAAGTACGTTTGCGAGAGGGAGAGAACATGGATGTAGCAGATATGAAGGTACAATACACTTTAAACTATCGCTTCCAGCTGGGATATTGATGGAGTTATCATGCAGGGTTTTTAAAAGCTTGGAAAGCAGCCAATCTTTATAAAATAGCTACTCTGGAGATTGAGCCTCCTGGTGGGAGCGTTCTGATCTCAGTAGTGCCGGGGAAGAAAGTCTGGTTGCTGGGAAGAGGTCAGCGTAAGTAGAAGGTACTGGATTTCCATCGGTAAATGTGAAGGAGAGGTTTTGAAGAAAATCCAGTAGGGATGATTCCTGGTCCAAGTGGTCAGGGAGTTGGTCCATGCTGAAGAATCGCCTGTTGACAGATTTTTTTAATTCAAGCAAATGAACGGGTTGCGGTGTATGCAAAAGCAAAAAACACTTGACAAGGGAGATAGATGTGACTAAGCTTTAAATAGGATTTAAATAATGATTGACATAGAGATAAATGATAATTGACAGGCTGAAATTAGAAACCCCCTAGCTCCCGCCCCCCAAACTCTACCTAAAGGTTAACATAAGGCGTGTACAAGAACAGAGATTTTCTTTCAACAAGCAGAAAACAGGCAAAATACACAAATACTGTATTTACATATTTTCAGGCGGAATGATTTGGAACAGTGATTAAACATAGTTTGAAAGATAACATTGGAGGTCCTGTAACAGAGATTTAAGTCCTTGTATTGACCAATCAGGTTAAAGGACATATCTGATCTATTTTCTAATCACCATTTTAGGATTAAATTCAGGGGCAAGAATACTGGTTCAATGTGTTGTCTCTTGCAGAGGCTTAAAAGTACTTCAGACTATAGGTACTGCACTTTAAATTATCTCCTTCACAGATTGTGTAAGTCATGCAAATTGAAATGAATGATTTCCCAATAGATACCAAAGCCTTTCCTCTTAGAGACAGGGATGCTTATAGGGATTAGTTCCTTCCAGTCACTGCAATATACCACTCTGTTAGTCAAAATTAAATATAGCTTCCGGGGTAAAGATTTTTACTGGCTTTTTAGGGATTCTCCTCTGCTTTGAAATGATTGCTTTCTAAATATATCAATGTTTTTCTTGGACAAGGACATAACAGTAACATTGAAAGCACTCATGAAAGGTAGTTTAATAAGATATTGTAACATTAGAATGTATATTCATTGAACTCTTGGCACATTATTAAGGTGTTGGAATGCACTACACACTGAGTATACAGTGCAAATATGTTTATTTTCCATTAAAGTACTAGATAATGGATCCCTTTAGCCTTGTTTGTTCTTTGCAAGGACTTATTGCCTTTGGCTCTCTACTTAGGATTTCATTCATGTGCACAAACAGCTTAGTTTAAGTGTGCAGTAATTAAGAAATCAGAAAGGTTTTGTGCCTGACAATGGACTGCAAAGCAATACTGAACCTAATTATGACATGCTACTTTTAAAGAGGTTTACAGTTTAATGCACCATCACGTTACCTTTTTAAAACCATTTTGAAGCACTTTTCCATTCAAAAATGTTATCTTTGTACCTGAAATTCAAGGATGGAATTGGGTACAAAATTATAGAGCATTAGAGGATATATCTTGGTGGACAAAGTACTATCAAGTTGAACCTTTCCCTCTCTGAAACCTGAACCAAAAACTCAAAATAAGAGCTGCTGTTTGGTTTGTCTGTGACATTTAAACATCTACTACCTTACATTTCTTTAAATAAAAACTTAACCAAGCAACGGGTACCTCAGGGGTTAATCAAAGTGAGTAGTGCTTCTCAGTCAAATTCAACAGAAAGAATCCATTTTGATACTGTTTACTCTGAAAGTATTTTTATGATTTCAATTAAAACAATCATTTTGCCAAGAATGTTGCTATTTTAGAAATACATGTAATTGGTTTGATTGTAATGCATAATAAAAGATTTTTATTCAACTTCACACCATCTAGTGTGGTAGAAAAAAACAATATAGTGGTGTGGTGGGGATTGTGTGCTCTGCCCCTGTGTGTTTTTTGTGTTATGTGTTGCATGGGGTGTGTTAATGTTTGTATATAGGTATTGGTGCACGGGATATAAATGGGTCTGTGTAGCACATGTGATTTAAAATATATAGTTGTATTTAGGCACGGGATTGCACTATTACTTCATGTGCATTTAAAGTATTTAATAGTATGTGAGCACGGGGTTGCACAAATTAGTTCACGTGCTGCGATTCAAGTGAATAATTAATTAGTAACTGAATCCTGGCACAACAGTCTACAATGTGCTGGAAGCACCAGCACGGTACTTGTTTTTCTGTTCGTCCACTGTTCTGTTCGTTTTGTTCATCTATTTATTTTGGCCTAAAGTGCCATGTGCGTTTTTTATAAGTCTTTATTTTTCTGTCTGTTTATTAAACACACTGAGCTCTGCAGTGTCTCAATTTCAACCCCAGTACTGCTTGTCTGGTACCACTTTCACACAGAAATGCAGGCATACAGAAATCTCTGAAACGTTTTAACGAGTGTGTAAAACACCCTTTCACAAAGCATGAAATTGTGTAAACTATGCCGGTGTAATACCGTCATAACCCTTTCACACAGCCAAAGAGATTACGCGAGGACAACCTTCAAACCTGTCAAATCAAAAGATTGTTCTCATGGCAACAACAGACTGTTCTCATGAAATCTGAAACACTGGCAAGACCTAACACATGTATGCAGTGCTTAATTTGTAAAGAAAGAGGTGTCGGGGCGCACCCAATGACAATAATACCCACCCCAAGAAGCGCATATTCAAAATCATAACATGTTTACTTGAAAGAGTATTGTAAGCATTTGTGTTAGATGTTTACAGTCTACATCACTACATCACATACAAAGTAGTCGTGCGTGCAGAGAAGTTAATTAAAGGTAACCACAGGACAAATAAATAAAAAAGGCTGTATACATGTTTTGTTATAGGTTTGCGTTTAAATGGTTTAAAAAACAAAAAACACACCCCAACAACATTGGTTTGACCCACGGTCTGCACTATTATCAGCGGTGTGTATGCAACAGAAGCCGCTGGTAAATTATAAAAATGATTAATTAAACTTAGGCTAGGTAGTTGTTAACGTAACATGTTTTTATTCTCTATTAATTTAATTATATTCAATGAAAAAGACAAGAGAACCAGACTGTAATTATTTTTATTGTTTTGGTTTAATATAATATAAAGTACTGTTAGAAGTTGCTTGTATCGTTCATAATGTTTTTCAAATCAAGTAAGCTTATTTGTGTATAAAAAATGACAATAGAGTTGCAGCCAGTGTCATCTTACGTAAAGGCACTAAAACTGAAATCGTAAAGAAATTTCAAAGTAGGCTACAAACGTGGCAGTGGACTGTCTCTCTTTAGAGCACACGCAAGAACTTGCAGACTTAATACAGCTGTGTTGAGATATTAAAAATAAAGCATTTTATGAGATTTTAAACTAGAGGTACCGGCCATGTGACTGCACGCCAGAGGATCCGTGGCTGTGCCTCAGAACTGCATTTATGCCCCTTACCTACGTAGGCTATAGTGACGTGGCATGTTGACTTTGAAACCACACCCACTATAGCACCTCAGTGGCTGTATAGCCTTTCACACAGGCAGTAATGACGGTTCAGTGCCATCTCTGAACTACCTCGCGAGTTGGTTCAGTGACGGCATAAAATATGACAGCTCTGTCGCGGTATAGGCAATTCACACAAACCTATAAGCTGCTTCAGTGGCGGTTCTAAAGCATCACAACTCTTCTGTGTGAAAGCACCTTGTGTGTTCTTTTCTGGGCTACGTCACCCCTACAGCCAGCCTGTTCACATGGGGTTAAAAATGTCATTAGCGCCACATACTACATTTGATAGGAAAATAGCCCTTATGTGAAAAAGATCGGTCTGAAAGTTTGAACACCAGATAAAAATAAATAAAATTTTAAAAAATACAGAATACATACTCTTACTGTTACTGGCTATCAACAATAAGTCATACATCATTTATTAGTCAGCTGAAGCGTTATTTAAAAATATGGATGTAAACATAAATATGTATGTTAGCTCTTTTGACCTGCCGAATTGTTTGCTCCTGCTCATATATAATGTCATACTTCATTAATATTAACATTTACAGGGTTTTAAATGATTGGAAAACTTTCCCAATGGACAGATGAATTGGTCCTCTTCCGTGTGCATAGGATTGAATAACAGTGTTCAGTCATGAGTGAAATGAAAGCCTGGGGCAAATAGCCTTGACATTTAATACCCCGAGGTACCCAGATTTTAAATCAAAATATATCTACCTGAGACAGAAATAAAGTGCTGCCCTTATTGGTTATTACATAGCAATTATTTTTTGCACATGTGTTGTGCATAATATTTAACATTAAAAAATACAAAGTTTTAAATGCCATTTTTCCCTTTATTTGGTATTTGAAATCACACTGAGTATATTAATATTACTTATATAGTTGATAAGTTATTATCACTGTCCCCTAAATCTGCCTTTACTTGTCTTTGAATTTGCTTTGAGCTTGAACTGGAGATCCAACATGCCACCACTGAACAGCCTTCCTCATTCCATTCATGTGACAATGTGACCTTTCAACTCTGCCAGCCTCACCCCCTCTCTGTCTATATAAACATAAATGTTACTGTTAGATTCAACCCACCGCTTAGAAAAAGATACCATTAAAATTCCTTGTTCTCTGTGCCGAAAGGCACCATTGCCATGTGATGAACCTGTAAAGATATGATATTGCATTTACTATTAACAGAAAACTCAGTAACCTATGAGCCAATGCAAAGGAACAGCTTTACTCCTGGCAGGGTCATACCAAGATGGCACATTAATGCATAGTAAATTGCCTACAAGTCGGTAGTGGAAAGCGGAAAGCCCTATTGAGACAGCTTATTTAAAAAGCTGTGTCAGGAACTGGCAGGCATGTAAATCATCAACAATGGGATTTTTACACCATCAGTATTAGAATTTTCTACAGGAAAATAGACAGTATATTTTTCTTTGTGTTTTTTTATTTTTTTATTTTATATATTTTTAAAATAGAGCCAGTGTTGTATGCTTCTCCAGAATCTAACACAGCAATACATTCAAAATTCTGTTTTTCTATTTATTTTCTCAACATCTCCATTGTAAGAGTCTTCAAAACAAACTGAATGGTTGAAGCAATTAATTTTTTCTTCACTTCATCACCAGATATCAAAGGGAGAGTGTTTGTGATACAATCAATAGCTACCACTCTGTCTAATGCCAAACTCTTATGTTGCCAGTAATGAAAACCAAGCACATTTAACACACGACAGACCTGCATCCAATCAGGATGGAAAGGTGGCTTTCTAAATACAGAGATGCCTTCAAATTGATTAATCTACAGTTCGACTGATGGAGCACTCATTTAGAAAATGGGCAATCATCTCATATGTGGTGCTGCAATGTAATCAGTACTGTTGAGGCAAACACTGTTTACATTCGAATGGTAAGCAACCCTTGACAGAGACTGAATTCCTCAGGCAGTCTTACTGTTTTAAAATCACTTGCATTCATTCTTTTCCTGGCTGAGGTTCAGATACTGATCAAAGCTAAAGTGCACCAATCCAACAAAGTGCTACTGATAGTTAATTAAATCCATAATAGATTTGAACACAGCTGGCACATGCTGTACACTTTCTAAGAGACAAAAATGATATCTTCCAACATACACATATCAAGGCTAGATCATCTAAAGAGAGATTTAAAAACATGTAAGAGTAAGATATTAAATATATTAAAAAGTCCACACACTAAATCAGTTAGTGGCAGGAATCTGCAGCAAAGCATATGTCTTCCTGTCATCCACAATTAAAAGAAAATCGTGAAACTACCAAAAGACTTAATTATATGCAGTTGTCTATTGCTAAGTGACAGTAGTCAAGCAATGGTGAAATTGGAACATGCAGCTATTCCACATTCTTTATTTGCAATTTCCTAACCACTAGGGTATGAGATGAAGAAACAGGCACTTTTTCAAAAATAAAACAAATCCCCTAGGTAACCCCATTACAGCCAACCGTTTTTGTCATAGATCTTACGCCACAGCCACAGACTGTTTTAACCACAGTGTTTAAAGTTCAATAAAAATACTGGAAATATTGATCTTTTACTAGATAGCTAGATAGATAGATAGATTATTACGAACATAGTGTTTATTATTATTATTATTATTATTATTATATTATTATTATTATTATTATTATTTTCTACCATTATTTTCCTCCTTTTTTCAACAATAGGACATGTTTTAAATACATTCTGTTACCTTAGGTCCCCTGGGATAAACCAAAGGGATTTTGCTAACAGTGCAACATGAATTATTCAATCTGTAGTTATATCACTCAGGATAACCAATTTCACCACATGGTAAAATAGTAAACAACCACAGTGAAAATGTCAACAGGTTGCATAACAATAAAAACATTGTGTAAAACTGCCAAACTACATATTTCAAACTGTGAACATGTTAATTATATATGTGCACATAAGAATTTCAAGTCTCTGTCTGCATTTTACCTAGTTTAAAATGGTGCATGCACTCTGCTTTGTCTTAACATTTTATATACAGTATCTGTATTTTCATAATGCATATTTAGAAGTACAAAGAATACATAAATCTTTCATAGCGTCTAGGGGTGAAATTCTCAACAAAAATTGCAGGTAGTCATATGCGCAGCCAGGTGTCAACATAACAGAAATGGAGCCAGTTTGAGTGCCAATGAATACATACTTCTTAAATGTACAGAGATCAGTGCACAACCAATTTTTTTTTATACAAAATAAGCCTTAAAATAACTGATAAAATATAACCAATTCACCATAAACAAACAAGCTGAAAATATTGGAAGCGTTGTACCCTCTGCAACGCAGTCATGTACTGTAATGTAGTACTCAAGTTAAACCTTAAATGATAAGTATTAAGAAATATTAGACTACGCAGTACTGTTTGTGGCAAGCTGGCCAGAGCGGTGAAGTCAGACCCGGAAGAAACACACTGCACTGTGAGTGAAATTAAATGTGAATGTGCTTGCTTGTGCGTATTAATAATAAAAAAAATTAACAAAACACAAAACACTGAACAAAACAACTGGCATGGTGGCCAAAATAAACAGCCAGACAAATAAAAAGTGGCCGAACCTCCAAACGATTATCAAGCAAGTCCCCCCACAAGAGTAGCATTTGTTTAGATTTTTTAGTTTTTAATTATTTGCTCCTTCTCTCTCCTGTTCTCCACTCCCAGACACACAACTGTCAGTCAGTTGTGTCGGGATTCAATTACTAATTAATTATTAATTTGAATCCCAGTACATGAACTAAATTGTGCAGGCTTGGCAGCCATTGGTGTTACAGGCTTGACAGCTCCAGGCGGCGCGGGACAGGCAGACCCAGGCGGTGCGGGACATGTAGCCCCAGGCGGTGCGGGACAGGCAGACCCAGGCAGTGCGGGCTTGGCAGCCCAGGCGGTGTGGGACGGGCAACCCCAGGCGGTGCAGGACAGACAGTCCCAGGTGGTGCGGGACAGGTAGACCCAGGCGGTGTGGGATAGGTAGACCCAGGCGGTGCGGGACAGGCAGACCCAGACAGTGCGGGCTTGGCAGCCCAGGCGCTGCGGGACAGGCATACCCAGGTGGTGCGGGACAGGTAGATCCAGGCGGTGCGGGACATGTAGCCCCAGGCGGCGCAGGACAGGCAGACCCAGGCGGTGCGGGACTGGCAGCCCAGGCGGCTCGGGACAGGCAGACCCATGCGGTGCAGGACAGGGCCGGAGCGGTTTCTTGTAAGGTGATGTCAAGGGCAGACCCTCGGGAGGTGAAGCCGGGAGGGGAGTCCCCGGCAGAGAAAGCGGCAGCAGGAGCACCACTTCTCCCCCTGTTGATGGAGTTAGGACCAGTCTGGTGCTGGGGTTGGCCACTCTGGCAGTGGCTGCAGCAGTGCTGGCCCTCTTCATGGCCACTGCTGCCGGGCTGTTTTCTGCCGTGCTCCCTTCAGCCACCCATGCAGTGTTTGCTGAGGAATACCATCAGCACATCCTGGTCCTTCCTCGTGTGGTGGAAGTGAGGACTGCAGGTAGTCTTCCCATGGTGGTGGAGGTGGGAGCTGCAGGTAGTCTCCCTCTGGAGGTGGAGGTGGAGGTGGGAGCTGCAGGTAGACTCCCTTTTGCAGTGGAGTTGGGAGTTGCAGGTAGCCTCCTTCTGGTGGTGGAGGTGAGAGACGCAGGTAGACTCCATTTAGTGGTGGAGGTGGGAGCTGCAAGCCGTCTCCCTCTTGCGGTGGAGATGGGAGCCACATGTAGTCTCCCTGTGATGCTGGGAACTGGTGCTCCCTCTCCTCCTCCTCGTGGAGGGCTGGGCAGCTGACCACAAAGTGGCCCCACTTCACACAGGAAGGGCACAGGTTCTGGGCCTCGAGAGTACTGAGGTAGGTCTCCCAGCTGTCCTCCGGTCATCCCTCCTCCTCCTCTCCGGGGCAGGGACTGTTGGCCAGGCGGAAGTATTTGTCCCAGCGGCCCCGCTTGGGTTTCTCTTTGACGGGTGCCACCCTCTTAGGTGCTGGAGACAACGGTGGGAACATCGGGACGTCTCTCCCGGATGACGACAATGGGCACAGTAGGCTGTCTCCCCCTTGCCTCCTCACGTAGGTCAAAAAGGCGAAGAAGTACTCTCCCACATGACTCTGGTGTGAAACACTAGGTGCTGATGATCAGATCTCATTTCCTAGCACAAAACTGAAAATAATCATACATTAAAGTGCCCATGCTTTTATAAAATTAATTACCTGCACTGCATGTTGTATAACTGATCTCCAGTGTCTGGGGCATTCTCTGTGTAGCACGTAGATTGTCTATGTAGCATGGGGGACTAGTTGCTGGATGGGTGACCAAACCGCTGTGATTTCCAGTCATGGATTGAGCTCCGACTGCAAATCCCAATTCATACCTTCTTCACAAACAAAATAAATTTGTTGAGTGAGTTGGAAGGTGTCAGCAAAAAAGAAATTCCACCAGAAGTGACTCTTCACGCACAAATCTGACAAACAAGCAGCTGTGTAGCTCCAGCAATATCGGTTGTCTTGTCACGTTTTATGGCATAGAATTGGCTCATCTTGATGTAGTTCAGCACTTGATCTTTCACATCACTGCCAAGTTCTGAAATTTGACAATGGAAGGGCACCAACCTGCACAGCAGAGCTTTCCCCAAACATAAAAGAACAAATGTCCTTTACAGTTGGCAAAACCAAGGTCTCTGCTAAGTTGCAAGGCTTACAAAGTTTAGCAAACCGTTATGAAACAGAAAAAGAAGCCTTAAGACACTTGGCAGATCCCATGAAATGCTTGCTTATATATAAAAATAGTCATGGCTTCCTTCAGTCCAGGATATCTAGTCTCCAAATTGCGTTGCAGTTTGAAAGGCTTCAAGCTGTCATTAGCCAGTACTTCGCCACAGATGACACCATGAATACGAAGTTCATCTGCAGTTCAAACAAAGGTAAATCCAATTTTGCATTAACTTTTTTTTCATTATTTCCAAACTTTATCTTTTACTCAATGATGCACCTGCACAATTGCTCTGTCTAACGCTTAAACACAAAATGGCCCGCGATTGGGTCTCTGCTTTGTTAAGTGGGTTTTTCCAGACTAAGTAAGGCTGGTATTAAACTAAAAACATCACACACACACACAAAAAAAAAAAAAAAACACATTTATGAGTTTGTAAAAGTTACACTTAAAGTTAGCAGAAATCTAATTTTATTTAGATTTTCTTTTTTTTTAATTATTGCTATAATTACTACATTATTAAATGCTCACCGCGCCCCCAAAAAAGTTTCACAAGTTTTCTTCATTTTCACATATTTATCACATATGTATTTACATTTCTCCGTACATCCTTACATCCTTACCAATTGTATTTGCTATTTCCCTCCAAGAGGTATTGCACATTTCAGTGTCTTCATGTTTTTTTTTTTCTTTAAAGTCGTCGTGCAGATGTCTGTACTTCCTTACTTCTATTAGTTTTTCTTCAAAATCGTCAGACATGTCTTGTGGACAAAACAATGGAACTAACACATCTTGCATAAAAAGTTGAAAAATGACATCTTTCTCAGATTAATGCATGCGCCTATGTCTCGAGCCTGACATGAATTATATTTTGAATGTTCCGCGAGGAGGTTGCGTATTGTGCCGTGCTCCCTAGACTATGAATAACTCTTAAGAATGGATGGACTGCATCCATGCTGGATAGAAAGCAGATAATAAGTCCCGGTACCCAGTACCAACATCAAAATAAATCCTGGTACTGAGTACCGGTGAGTACCAGCAGAATTTCACCACTGATAGCGTCTCTTCTTTTTTACATTACATTCTAACTAAGTTTTACATGTACATGTCCGTAAAATAAACTTTCTAGTCTATTTCACTATGACACTGACATAACATTACTAAACACTCTATAAAACACACACAGCAATCATTTTCTGACAAATTAACAAGCATGAAGTACTTACATTAGCAAACTAATCCAGCTGAAATTATGCTTTCACACTGCAGCATATACAAATCACAACAATAATATATTAAAAGAACTAACAAAACATGCTTTTCTCTGTTTATGGATTTTAATCAGCTGCTTATGAATGCTCAACCTTATGGTATAAACCATCTTTTCCAATTTTCTCTGCATGTCTCTTCCTGGCCCAGCAGTGAGATGACTAACCTAGCTAAGGATCCGAGTTGCATTGTCACTGCAAGCAGCAACTTCCGTTTTCATGCCGCACCAATGCACATATCCCATCTGGTAGTCGAAGGGCTGCCAACTACTGAAAGAAGGTCAAACATGAATAGTCTTAACCACAAACCCAATTTTACCTTGTATTTGTTATTTTTGGTATATATCAACAAAAAGTAATCCCATTACTGAAAAGATTTCAACAAGGGACCGAGGTTTTAAAGGCCGTTGTTAAATCTGGTTTAGGTCACTGGTGAAATTAGTTTGTTGACCTTAATGTTTTCCTCAGTTTATAGTAGTTGTGGCAGGGTGACCAGCGGTCAGACAGACACGTGAGGAGTCACACACTAGAAATGTGGATCATTACAAAAAATAAACACATTAAACAAAGTTAGGTCAGACCACAAATATTCACAACACACCCAAGCAAAAGCTATTTCGGTGGCCAGGTCACAGCGTGCAGGCAACGGCTCTCCGAGTCCCAGGTGGACCTTGGCACCTCTTTTTTCAATGCGGTCAAGCTAAATTGGCAATAATTTAACCAATTTAGCTTGACCACATTCTTATAATTGTCACAAGGCTGGGAAGGGGAACTAGATGCAATGCAGAGATTTAACCTAAAATTACCCAACTATATCACAATTCAATTTAGAATGAAAAAAACCTAAGGTTTATCTTTCTTTAAAGAAATGTAATAACAAAAGAGCTACAAAATACAATTATTTTGTAGTTTACAATCACTGTCACTCCCAGAAGCTATTGGTATATGAGCAAAGCAAAGCAGTCGATATTGTTTTAGGTTTACAAAATCAGGAAAATGTTGAGGATACAAACCATTAATTTTAAATGCTGTTACTGGAATAGTGTGAAACATCAATAATACTGGACCAAGCCTTTATCTCTAAGTAAAACCAGCATCACTTTATATCACTGTAATAATAAAACAAAAAGAAACTAAAATAACAAAAACAGTTCAAGTGGCCAAAGTCAAATGTTTCCTGCTGGTAAAATAAATAATGCCTGCCTAATGATGTAACTTCCTTTTATGGAAAAACACAGTGACTGGGGGTGGTTTGTCTGTCAGCAATAACAAATTAAAGGCACGGATGTCAGGTAAAGAGGAGGAATGGTGATGGAGGTATTTATAGAGATGTCACAATCCAGATACTGTCACCTGAGGAGTGCTGACAGGCCAGATGATACAGACACTACAGCAGGGCATACTGCCACACCACAAAGATACAACAGGTACTGGCAAATAAATCACAAAACACGAGATGAAAGGGGAAAAAAGCAATAACTAATAGAACATTTCTGCAATGCATTTAATAAATCCATAAAAAAGTATGCACACATCATTATTTTTCTTTTGCTTTTAACATTACCACATTATCATAAGATGATTGCCTGTTGAAATGATCCTACATGCAGCTTTACCACTTCACTGCAGTTCACAATGCAATTAATCTTAAGAATGACTCTGCATGCAGATAGGGGCTGAACAACAGTCATTCCTGACACTTGTGATTCTTCAGCAAATGGAGCCCGAGCAGCAGGCTGCTCCCCTCATAATAGTAATTATTAGAACACTGCACTTTACCAGCACTAAGGTCAGTTCAATCATATGGAGTTGGCAATAACAAATACAGTATAAACACTAGTGTACTAAAATAGCTACATCTATTTCCATACCAAGCATTTTCTTCCCCTTGTATTACACTGAAACTGTTTTCAATCTAGTCATGTAAAAATGTAAGAGGAAATGCATGATTAAGGCCAAATGCAACCAAATGAGTAACAAAAAGAGATATAACTGATCACCATCATTAATAATTAAATTATCTACATGACAAATTAAACATGTTAATTTGAAATTTGAGAAATTGCAGTTGTTTAATTTTTCGTACATTTTTTTACAAATTTGTCCTACAGCACAAGTTTGCACATTACAGATCAATAATTGTTACTGTTAAAACTCCCTGGAGGTCTTACCATGACATCTTCCTCATTTAAAAACTATTTCTGATGTGTCAGTCAGGATTGAAGAACGTACTCCAGACTTATGAAAGCCCACATGTAACCTCTAGCTAAAAGGTATGCTTAGAATGCCAATGCCATTGAACATTTTTTTTGGTATAAAAAAAAAAATTAAAAAATCGTTGGGCCATTATTGTTCATTATTTAATCATATTGAAATGAATTATTGGATTTGTCCAAAAGTAATTACCTGTGAATAAAAATTAAATCACTACATAACTAAGTATGCAAAGTTGATATTGAACAGTAAAACGTGTAGCTTTACCTTGAACAGTAAAGTACACTGTTCATTAACAGAGAATGTTTAGTAAGCAAAGTCAAAAGTTAAAACTAGACCACTGCGGACACGCTATGGATGAACAAGCAACATTCACGTAAAACATAAACGAACATGGCAAAAGAGTAGAAACGTGAGACAAACTATTAACACAAACGGTGTCTAGTGAAATACTAAGAAATCCTTTAAAAGGCATTTCTGACAAAGTACTCCATTCCCCTGTCACTTTATTAAATGTAACTGGTCAATGAAGTGTAGTTCCCTCTGGTCATTTGCCCAGGTTCCAGTCTACTCCAGAGGGACAATGAAATTGCATTCTTTTAACAGTGTTGCAGGCAGCTGGCCTGAGATAGACAATATGGAGCAACAGACTATCACTACCGTTTGTCAGACCTTTCCTTCCCAGTCGGACCAAAATATTACTTCTCTTAATTTGTTTGAATACAGTATGATATACATAACTCAGATATGTCAAGTGACATTTTTGTGTCTGATTTACATAGAAACGCAGCCACCTATAATTATTAAACACTCAACAGTGGTAAATAATAAAAGAAACGTAATAAATTCAATGACAAACATTCTGACTAAGTCTTCCTCGTTACCTTCATATAGTCGAAAAGTCTGTCCTTTAATTGTTTCTTTCAGTACTTGCAATTATACTGTAACTGATATAACAAATATAGAATATATTTTGTAACTGTTTGAGAAAGAGCAAATGCTCTCAGGTGGCAAATAACAAATGTATATATTATTATTATAAATAGCCTAATACCATATGCACTGCAGAGTAGAAGAGTTTCACACAGTGTTAGTATTAAAGACGCAGAGGTTTCCATCAAGTGTTAGGAGTTATGATACTCCAGCAACTATATATAGTTAGTGATAAAGAAGACAATTCCAGTTGCTGAAACTGACAAGCAAAACTACTTTAATTCAATCGCTAATTGGCAAAACAATCTGTGTGGTTGTAGGAGTACCTAAAACTTTATATCTGTTTTGATAGATAGGGCAGAGAAGGTGCAGCATGAAGACGGATGACTGATCATCACTAACTGTTGACACTAGCAGCAAGACTTACAATGGATAAGAATGAGGGACAGGCACAGTTCAAGTTAGAGTACTTAGTTCAGCTTTCTGAAATTTGAAGAGAACAGTACAAGTGAACCAAAATAGTAAGCCACAATACGAAGTGTTAAAAAACAGTTGCTATCTATAAATCCTACAGGCCTGGTATTTTCTTATATTATGTCATCATGGTGGCAATGATTATATTGTTCCTATAAAATCATTTGTGGTGCTGCTGCCAATGTTATAGTTGCCATGGTCTCAGATGAAACTACTGTACAATATCACTGTCCAGCATGTGTAGACAACCGAAATACAAAATAAATTATATATATATATATATATATATATTATATATATATATATATATATATATATATATATATATATAGGTCTATACTATTACAGAATGATAATGTGCAATTACCCATACACTAAGAAATTATGGTTGCAGATTAACAAAGTGGTCATGTCTGAAACCATAAATTTATATCTGCCTATTAGTGGATCCAAGCAAACCCGTACATCCTTTTGTTCAGCACACATTGGCCTTTTCGCTGGTGCAAACCCTGTGAGGATATCTGTTAAATAACCAAAATATTGAGCTATAAGTATAAAAAAAGGGGAAATTCATACATTATCATCTCGGTTTTGTGATAGTGCTTGTTTTTTCATAGGCAATGCTGAAAGCTACATATTGTTGAATTTGTCTTTCAACATGCTTCAATAGGTTTCTGATTTACAAAAGCATGTCTACAACCACAATATACAATGAACACATCAAAAGTTAAAAAAAGGATAAAAACACACACACGCACGCACACACACACAAGCAAGCGTAGGTCACAAAAAAAGATACACTAAAATAAATCTCTGAACTATCTCCAAATAATTACAAATAAATGACATAGGTAAGGAAGATTTCTATTAAATTATAATGGTTACTAATAAAAAAAGGTTTCCAACTGCAGTAACCGGAAGGGAGTTTTTCTGTAACTGCTGGAAATGCAACAAACAAAAATATATGTTGTTGGTAGTTATAAAAAAAAAAAAAAAAAAAAAAGAAAGAAATATGTCATGATAAAAAAAAAAAACACAACAGGTTGGGATAAATGAAAAAAAAAAAAAAAAAAAAACCCTGAGGTAAAACACTGGCACAAAAATACTGAAAACACAATAAATTCCCTAACAACTCAAAAAAGCTTCCCAAAATAATTTCTCAAAATAGCTTCATGTGTTACCTAAATTTGTATCACAATGTGTTCAGCCAAATGTGATGTGTAATAAACTTGGTAATCGAAAGTAAAATAAAGAAATAAATAAAAACAACAAGTTAAATTTGTGGTTTATCCAGATGTTTGTAAAGGAAAGAAAAAAAGAAACAAACTGAGGAAAAAAACTTGCAAAAGTGTAAAATATAGGTGTCATACATATAAATGTCAAAAATTATAGAACATATTGATAAATATACAGAAGATTTTTTAATAAAAGTTAAGCAGCGAACAGCAGTCTTAACCACTC